>NW_011628048.1:85232-243886 GCF_000512975.1 Sesamum indicum
TGCCGATGAGGTACCTTGGTCTTCCTCTCCTATTTTCTAAATTGTCTTTTTCGGATTGCCAACTGTTATTGATAAAAATTGACCAACGTGTTGTTGGGTGGGAGGGGCTTGCACTTTCATATGCCGGAAGAGTGCAAATTCTAAAATCTGTGCTCACATCACTTAGTGTTTATTGGGCATCTGCATTCATTTTGCCGAAGAAAATCATTAAAAAAATTGAGAAAAGACTACGAGCTTTCTTATGGAAAGGAACGGGGAATAGTGGATACGCAAAGGTAGCATGGAATAACATGTGTCGGCCTATTTAGGAGGGAGGCCAAGGAATCAGGGATGTTGCTACATTAAATCAGGCATTAATGAGCAAGAAACTCTGTGATGTAATTCGTTGCTAGAGGACATCAATTTGGGTGGACTGGTTGTACGCTAGTCGGTTACAAAACACCTCTGTTTGGACAGTACGCGATGATAGGGGTTCATAGGGTTGGAGGAAATTGCTACGTCTTCGAAGTTACATTCGCCCAGTGGTGGATTACTGTATTGGAGATGGAACGAGTTTCTATATATGGCAGGATCCATGGACTTAATAGGCTCACACTTTTGGCCCTCAATAATAGTCTCACTTCACTCAACACTCTCTAATCTAAGCTCTTGTGAAACTCAATGCTTTATCTAGTGACTCAAACACAAATGCCAATTCTTTTCTCAACCAAGTATGCGTATGTGGACGCTTCACACTCACCCGTAGCTAGAGAAAGGTCTAAAGAAGTTCGGTATAACTGGGGAAATGAAGACCAATTGGCTTACAAAGATAATAGCAAAGTAAAGTAATGAATGATTTTTTTTTGTTTCTATTTTTTTTTTTTTTTTGCTGCTCTCCTGTTTTTTTTGAGCTTTTCTTTTTGCTGTTTTTCTTAACAACAGGGGGAAGGTACGGAAGATTGTGGTGGTAGATAAAAGATTCAAGGTAAATCAAATGAAATAAAGAAAGCCTACCGTATCAACTTAGGCTCTGATACCACATGATATGGTATTGACCATGGGTGGCCCGATCTTTACGGTGTAGGCTAGAATTGGATAAAGTGGTTCGTGACCTGAGGAATGCAAATAGTCAACCACGTTATATGAACGTGACCTACTACTTAGAACATTCAACCAACCATGAGCACGAGTAAACCAATCCACACAACGACACACTTGGGTCGAGCACGAATTGGAGGCTATGTGAATTTGAATCACCAATCTAATAGACTAGATTGACAAAGCAAAGGTTTCAGAAAAGCTAAAACAAGTGTATAACTCTCCAAAGTAAGAGAAACTCAATATTTTATAAACTAGATCAATTCTTGAATATTTCGATCGTATCCCACATGCATGGTTGGTATGTGCCTTTTATAGGCCTAAAACACTTCCAAATTAACCTTTCATATCCCCAAGTGACTCCTTGGTGGACGTACATTCAATACTTGGTCAAAAATAACTAAAAACTATGCATTCTTGGTCATAACCGAGTAAAACCCATGCATGACCATGTGAATCCGCGAATTGGTGTATAAATGCACTTTGAATGTAGTTGAAAGGTCTCTTTTGACCACATGGCTGCACTTGGACGAGTTGGGCTCCTATTGTGGGCTTCCTTGGGCTTGAATTAATGAAATTAAGCTCACATGTTGGGCCTCCGATTGTGACTTGATCCCATTAGCAAGGACTAAGTTGGATTGGGCTTGAATTACTTCTTGCATTCTCTTCAACCTTTCTCTTGTCATTGGCCCACTTCCAATGGTTAAATCTTGGTCCATTGGATCTTGAATTTCTTTTGATTGTTGGACGCCCTCGATATTCCTATCACAAGGCTTCCATATGACTATTCTAGCGAGTTTCAGTCAGTCGGCTGTCTTGCCAACAACTCACTACAATTGCATAGATGGCGTACGTCTCCAGCCGACAGAACGTTGTTGCAATACTTAGTGCAAGTCATTATAGGACACTAGATATCTTGGCTCGAAGTTCTCAACTTAAAACATTTCAGACCAACCCTTAGAAGTTGGTTTTATAGCTGTCATATTCCATGTGTTTAATCTTTCAGCTTATGGGCATTTTGTTGTGATATTAAAACACTGTTTAACATAAATTGTAAGCACAACAAAATATTAATGTCAATCTGATGAACTTTTCTTATATCCATCATTACAATATTATCTTCATAAATATTGTCGAATAGAAAACAATAAATCCAATTGGCTTTCTGAAAATCTATTGTTGCAATTTCCCCATTGTAAAGACTTAAAATCAAACTTCCCTACCCGAGTTCCCCACAAGGAATTTTAAGGGTCTGAAATCCCCCAGCCAAAGTAGAAGCTTATATCATGTGGAGTCCTTGGGTTGTAGATGGAATCCATATAGATGGAATTCATATGGGACCTCTTAGAAGGCCCTATACAATCGAATAAAGACTAGCGCCCTGGCGGGGACAGATGGCGCCTTCAGCGGGAAGTAACCTTCGAATCCTAAAGTCTTAAAATTCCAGTTGCCGGAAGGTATCTCCTCAACCTTCATGTGAAAAATTCGAGAAGATATCCTTTATCTCCATAAGATATCTTCCTGCGTAACAATCTCCAACCACCCTTGAGGATCGCCGATTTTTAACCATCAGGAGATAATCCTTTAACAAATCTGTAGGAAATTCAGCCTTATCCAACTGCTGGGAGATGACTCTGCACTAAATTCAGGGTGATTCAGTCTTATACAAAATAATCATCCACCAAAATCTGTGGGATAATCCATCTTATACTAACCCATTGATGATTGTTTATAAATTTAGAGTTTTCCTAGCAGGAGAATCCAATTTTAGCTGAAATGACAACTTTAATAAGTTTCACACTTTCAACTTCAATTTTAATCACTCATTTGTACACAGAAAAGAACAGAGAATTCCACTCCCAATTTCATTCATTTGTGTTTTCTTAATTCCTAGCAGTTTCTCTCATTACTTTCTACATCAATTGAATCCGAGCACCATACTTTAAATGACAATACACTTTTTGATACTTGTATTTCTTATATTATTAATTCACTTCAAATAATTGAAACTTAATAATTTGATTTTTTAAATTATACTATTACTTTAATAAAATCATGACACTTACGTGTAAAGCAAGTGTTCTAATACATTAAAAGGGAAAAAACATTTACCCTATGTGATATAAAAAATATGTAAAAAATTCCGTGTAAAAAATAAAATGACAAATTATTCTCTGTATTTTGAAAAATAAAGCAAATTACTCCCCTTATCTAAATCATTGATACGGGATAATCTGCTTCATTTCTTGAAATACGAAAGAATAATTTGCTATTGTTTTACAAGAATTTATTTGCTCATTTCACCAGACACATGAATAAATTGTATTTAACCAAAAAAAAAAATGTAGATAGAGTAAGTATTTCGTTGAATATGGGTATTTCATTAAGAGAGTTTTAAGTTGGCTTAACTCAAATTATTCGTATATTTGGATTTATTTTTAATTAATCTTAAAAATTGGCCAAAAAATGAGACCAAGCAAAAGAAAAGATTTTCGAATAAAATACATAAAATCCTCCTATATTTTAAAAAATTTACAAAAAAAATCCTCCTGTTTTCAAAATAGGCTAAAAGCTCCCATGTGTTTTGTAAAACTCAGCTTAATCGCCCCCTCTCCGTTAAATCCAACCAACAGTGTTAATTTTTTAGAAAATAACCGTTATATTCTTACTTAATATATATTATTTCTTATTTTAATTACCATTGGGTCTTTTTTGTTCAAATATTGATCGTTAGATCTAATAAATTAATCTCAACCATTAAATTTTAAAAAAATAAAAGGTCTAGATTCAATAAATTATTTAATTTATATTAAATATAAATAATTTAAAATTTTAAAAATATATTATTATTATTATATATTAAAAAAAAACTAACTACCCCACCCACCCCCACCCCTTACTCCCGACTTCCCCCCAAAATCTCGTCGTATTGTTTAAATTATCATAGCTTCATAAATTTTTTACTAAATTGGGTGGGGATGGTCTCGTTAGAATCGTCTTGAAGAGACGAGTCTGATGGTGGTAGTCTGAGATTGAGATTCGACCAGACGGAGACGAATCGATGGCAAACATGTTCGGCGATTGTTGCTTGAGCCCACTCTCTATAATTGACGAAAACTCAAATTGAAGGTACGGAAATGTTTGTCTTGAAGAGAGAATTCTAATGGTACCATTCGCTGTCTAAAATTCGTCCGGACGACGCCGGAAACTTAGAAACAAGTTTCCGGCAAAAAAGGGGCAAAATAGCATATTTTCTTTCTTTTTTTTTAATTTTTTAATTATATTAATTAAAATATGTTTTAGTTAATTAAGAATATTTTAAATAATTATAATAATTAAATATTTTTGACTAATTAATAATAATTATAATAATAATTATTGTAATTAAATATATAGTTTAATTAATTAAAAATAATTTTAGATTTAATAATTAACAATTATAGAATTATTTGAATTTAAATATAATATAATTGAATATTTAATATTAAACAAATTATAGCAAAATTTAATATTTATTTTTAGGGTTTGAAATGACAAAACGAAGACACAAAACAAGTCAAAAAACCCTTTGTATATTATATAAATACAAAGAGGGGTATTTTAGTCAAAGTTATCATTAAATATGAACCTAAACCGCATAAAATAACTACCAAACGCAGCAAATGCGCGTATCCTCCACTTCCCGTTAGTTACTAACAGAATGAGAGTTTTTTTATGACTAAAACAAAATATGAGAGGGTTTTTAGCCTATTCTAAAAATATGTTTTCTGCATACTTTAAAAAACACAGGGAATTTTCATGCATTTTGTCCAAATATTTACACATGCTTGAAAAAAAGTAATCTCCGACCACGTGTCATTTATATAATACATGTACATGCGTCCTAATAATCAAACCACGGATGTGGTTTCTTATCCCCAAAAATCTTTCCCCTCTTAACCCATTACTATCTTCATCACAAAGACTACGCCCACCGCTCCTCAACCCCATAACTACATTCGCATTGCGTTTACTCCCCAATGAACATCCTTCCTTCTCTCTCTCTCCTCAAACTTTCACCCACACCACTCTCCACCACCACCGCAAGCGCCTCCTCCCTCCCACTATCACTCCCCTCTCAAGCCCACCTTCCCTCCCAATTTCTCAGTCTCCGCCACACTCGACAGCCGAGAGCCAGAAGCAGCAGCACCACCCCCAGCCAAAGAAGAATTCAGCGACTACGATGAAGATGAAACTTACGGCGAAGTGAACAGGATCATCGGCAGCAGAGCCCTTGAAAGTGGCCGGGGAATGGAGTACTTGATAGAATGGAAAGACGACCACACCCCCACGTGGGTGCCCTCCGACTTCGTAGCCAATGACGTGGTAGCGGAGTACGAAACCCCTTGGTGGACTGCCGCCAAGAAAGCCGATGACACTGCTCTCAAGCAGCTAATTGAGTCCAACGACGGAAGAGACATCGCGTTTCGGGGCTGGGTTCCGAGCAGTGCGTTCAGCTGCTGGCCGAGGCGGGGGCAAACGTCAATCACAGGGACAACGGCGGTGGCTTGACGGCTCTGCACATGGCCGCTGGATATGTGAAACCGGGTGTCGCAAAATTGCTGATAGAATTTGGGGCAGACCCGGAATTGGAAGACGACCGGGGACGGACCCCATTGGAGCTAGCGAGGGAGATCTTGAAGGCGACTCCACAGCTGCAATTCGCCAGGAGATTGGGGCTGGAGGGTGTGATTAGGGTGTTGGAGGGGGCGATATACGAGTTTGCGGAGGTGGAGGAGATCATGGAGAGGAGAGGGAAAGGCGAAAATCTGGAGTATTTGGTGAAGTGGAAGGATGGAGGGGAGAATGAGTGGGTGAGGGCGGGACTGATAGCGGAGGATTTGGTGAAGGATTACGAGGCGGGATTGGAGTATGCGGTGGCGGAGTGTGTTGTGGATAAGAGGGAAGGGGAGGATGGAAAGGAGGAGTATTTGGTGAAGTGGACAGATATTGAGGAGGCCACTTGGGAACCCGAGGAGAATGTTGATCCCCTTTTGATCAATCGCTTTGAAGAGGGAAACAAAAAGGTTGGTTTAACTCTTTACCATTCAAATCCCAATTAATATTGCTTTTGATCACTGCTGAAAATTGATTTCAAATTCAATTCCTGCCATTTTAGATTGTTTCTAATTTGAACTCTTTATGTTGGAGTGTATTTTTTCATTACACTTTAGTCAGTCATTTGCATCCATCTCACATTTTTGGCAAAAACCTTCCTTATAATTTTTTGTCAAAACTTACTACTAGTATAGGAAAGTTCTAGCTCGAACCAAATTTAATTGAAATAAATCGATCATAGAGGAAGTATATCGTACTTAATGTATGATTGGTCATTTTCTTTGAACTGTACATCAATCAATAAGTGTGTTGCACTTGTCATATAAGCTACAAAAACACATATGTTAATTTGTATCTATAAAAATAATAAAAAAATATATAATTAAGAACAGTCCAAAAGTTTTCAAAGGAATATTTAAGGAGTATACTAACTTAAATAAATAATCGTCATTAATAATATAATATTTATTTATATTTAGAAATACTAAAAAAGTGGGTTATTTAAAGTATTTTAAAATAAGTAGTGTAGGTTTGATGTTGGGATTTGGAAGACAAAAATTACTGTTAATCATATCTCTTTTATATATATTTTTATATATAAATATGTATATATATAAATATTTTATGTCTAATGTTGTATTTTTTGGAGACAAAAATCACTGTTTATTGTCAAATTATATCTATTTTATACTATATATAGAAATGTATATATACATATATTATATAGAGAAAGTAGAAAAATAAGAAATCACACCGATAAGGTGTAAAAACACAAAAACAAATATTGAGTGTGTTTTATCTTATCTCGAAAAATACGAAAACATGAATGCAAACATTGCCTTAAGTTTTTTCATGTTTTTATATATAAGCTATAATATGCGCATATATATTTTCAACCTGATGATTAAGCTTGATATTATCTTCATTTAAAAAGAATATATATAACTTTTCAAAAACTAATGCATTCAAATTAAATATGTAAGAATTAATATGCAATGTTTTTGTTTTTTTTTTTTACAAAGGCTTAGGCTTTAATCTCTTTTCTTTTTCGCACCTTTCAAAACTTGAGCATTTCAAGAAGAAAATTTATTTAACTATGACATAATTTTCTTTTACACCAAAATTAACATCTTAATTTAAGTTATTGAGGATAATAATTTCAATTTACTCACTGCTTATTTTTCATAATACTCATAAAAAATGGAAAAAGTATTATTTTAGTTCGCTAAGTATGCCTAATTTTAATTTTAGTCCGATAACTATGATCATTTTTATTTTGGTCCAGTAACTTACGAAATTCCTTACTTTTAGTCCTCTGGCAGATTTTCGGACAATTTTACCCCTATGCAATTTTTTAAAGGCAGTTTTAGTCCATATGCACTCATAGGGGTAAAATTGTCCGAAAATCTGCCAGAGTACTAAAAGTAAGCAATTTTATAAGTTACTGGACCTAAACAAAAATGGTCATAGTTATCGGACTAAAATTAAAATTAGGCATACTTATCGGACTAAAACAATACTTTTCCCTAAAAAATTTAGCTTTTGATAAGTAATTCACATACATGGTTACCAATCATTCAAATTATTCATTATGGTTTAAATCAAATATTAGCCTTTCATTTCTTTTTTAATTATACATTATTCCATTTATACTAAATTAATATTATTGTATATAGTCGAAAAGATTTTCGAAGCTTGAATTTTGAAATCCTCATTTTTTCTATTTTTATTTTAAAGAATAAACTATAAGTTCATTTTTTAAAAATAATATCTTTGTATATATATATATGATAAGTCAGGTGTATTTTAGACTTTAAGTTAAATGCCAATAGAATCTTTGAATAAATAATGCAAGAGGGAGTTTTTTCTGAAATATCAAAATTTCAAGGGGGAGGGTGCATGCTAAATACCGAAACCTCAGGGAAGCTACGCGCAGATAACCTCACTTTAGTGTCACACTAACAAATAATTGACAAATGTATGTTTTTTTTTTTTTTTTTCAAATTAAACGACAAATATAATTAAACTAAATTATAATTTAGACATAGGGTTATATTAATGTGTGACATAGAGGGTAGGATAAATGCGGTAAAATTTTGATCTTTTGTGGGCAAATTTTAAATCTAATTGAAACTGACATTGAAATTATCTCTTTATAAATCAAAGTTGAATGTGCAGCTCTGTTGCGGTTTATAAATGAATTTAGTTTTAAATTAAACGAATAGTTAAAATATTTATGTTACTTAAGAACTAAACTAAAACTATAATTATTTACTAGTAATTTGTGTAATTTTTATAAATATTATTCAAAATAAAATATTTATAATTTTTTATTATTTAACAAAGTATATAAATTATACGTTATATTGATTTATAAAAAAATAGTAACAAAAAATTAATAAAAATTAAAGAATAAAATAACTATCTACCTATACTATATATACATGTATTTATATCTATACTATATATAAAGGGAAAGCACCTCTTTGTTGTCTCTTCTTCTTTTTGTATGTATTTTTAGATTTAATTTATTTTTCAAAATTTTTATCTAACTTCCCACCCCCATTATTTATTGATAGTTATTTTCTTTTATTTTTTTAATTTTCTTTCATTTTTTTTTTCACCATTTTTTACAAATTTAGTATTAATTTATTATTTTATATATACTTTATTAAATAATAAATATTTGATTTTAGATAATATTTATAAAACTTGCACACACATAAAGTGTGCCACAAATTACTAATATATATAATTGAAAAGCAATCTATTGGTGTTTTCAATTTATTGGTATGTTATTTTTTTATTTTTGTTGTTAACTTCCTCACTCATCATGATTTTAAATAACTATTTTTTGGTAGTCTTTTTTCACATTTATTTTTATCTTATATATTTTAGACAATTTTTACTTGAAGGGAGTGAATTGGTTCGAGAAGCGCGGCGAAAGTGCAAAAAATAAAAAATTAATGATTAAGCAAATTAAGTCTCGGGCAAGGGTGTACCCTTGATCTATTTTCTAGGTGTTCGGTGTACAAATAAAAGGGGCCACATAGAATCACAAGCCACAAGATGAGAATGTAAAACGTATTTACCCTCGTCGTTTTTCTTGCACAATTATAAGTGTTGATTTCTTGTCTTTGGATCCGTTTGCAGTTAAATGAGGAGACCCTCTAAAATAGTTCGCCCTTCCACTAATAGGACATGATCCCCTCGTGCTAGTAAGAATGAACATAGAATAGTAAAGATCAAAACAACCGCTATCGATTAGTGTATTTTAATCTCCCTTTCATTTTCTTTGATGTCTAAGGCCAAAAGAAGAACTTGGAGATGGAGAGTATGAGAGAAAGAGAGAGACACGAATTGCAGAGGATGAGAGGCTAGTATGTATTGTGTGTATGGTTAGGGTTTTAATTTAGGTGTATATATGACCTAGTCATATATATACACACGGAATGCTAATCTAGTTAGATTTCAAAACATCAAACTTTAACCCTGGTCCCCTAGTTGGCCGATTTTATTCATTCCTAAAGTCGGTCATGCCTCTAAAGGGTTCTCCTTAACTTAGTCAAGGTCCAACCAATACTTGGATTTGCATTTTAATAGGTCGAACTTGATTAATTAAAATTAAATTAAGACCACGTGTCATGGACTTAAATCAAACCTAGTTTAATTACAAGCGCAGCATTAAAATATCCTTTAACCCAGTTAAAGAATTCAAGCGTTTTATCTCTCTTTGAATTTATAAATCCAGTTTATAAATTGGATCAAGTCCAATAAAAATAATCAAATTAATTTAATCGCCAACTTAAAATTTTAATAAATTCGATTAGTTAAATTTTAAGCCATCCATCCAATGGATTGGTCTAAATAAATGATCCAATCATTCAGGTTCACTCTCAGCTAGAATCGAGTGTGTGTGACCACAATTAATTAAATTCAATTTTATTAATTATTTTCGATTATTCCATAACAAATAATAGTTCGTTGCCATGGGTGGTCATCTAGCAACATGCCATGGCACTAGAGACTAGGTGAATAGCTGTGTGATCATTTAGGCTCCAAATTCATATGAGTATGGTCCTATTATCAATCGTCTTTAACTTTAGTCTAGGACATGGAATTGTGCGTCGGTCACCATTCTTGACCAAAGAACTATGCTTGATATTGAGATGCATTTACCATACTGATCCGACTTGGGATACCTATCCCTGATCAATCAATTGTTTTGGCCAAAGACTTTTAGAGTCTAATCTATTTTAGAGTGCATAGGGGATTTCATTATATACTGATAGAGTATAGATCCTTTCTTAGAGTCCACCTTCCTCGCTACATACTCGGATTGCAATGGATAAGACACACTATAACTAAGCCTCACGACACAACCACTGCTCGCCAAATCCAAGATACAGTCCTCGTATGCATGTAATTGTCATGATTCCTCAAGTTCGAGGGCGAATTTCGTATTGTTGAAATATGACATCGCAATACCGACCAAGCCTTACAGTGCTTCCATATAACGATTCCTACGAGTTAGTTCAGTCAGTGGACTACCTTCCCAACTAACTAACTAAAACCGTGCAAACGACCTACGTCTCCTGCAGAAGAAACACGGCTGCAATACTTAAGCAAGCCCCATAGGTCCTCAATTTGGAATATTGCACACCGACTCTCAGGAGTTGGTTACATAGCTGTCAAACCTATGCGCAACCTTAAAGGATCAAATGGATCAGCCCTGGAACGCGCTAGCGGAAGTGAGAGATGAGAAATAGCAATATAAAATTTAAACGGTCGTACCCAGAGATGTACCCTTGCTGTTTCTCGGTTGTTCGATGTACTATGAAACAATTAAACAACAATATAGATAATTTATACGAGGCTTTGGTTGAGAAAGTAAAAGGGAGAAGCATAAATTCAAACTCGAAATTTACCTTTTAAAATTTTGAGCTTTCAACTGGTTGATCTTGTCGAATTTGTCCACTCGAGATTTCAACATAGGAATTCTCCAAAAATGATCCACATCATACCATAGAAAATTGCTTTGATCTCTTCGCTAGAATAAATCAAAGCCAATTGGAAGAAATGATCGAAGAAAACTACACTATTGATTAGTGTATTCTCTTTATCGAAAAAAATTATCTACAACTCCATCTTTGATCTATATCAAAGAGAGTTAGAATATTAAAGTATCCGATTGTTCATGTCTTGCCTATAAGTACGTGCGTATATATATATATATGTATAAAAGAGACATAACTTAATATAAAAAAGGATAGTACCGTAGATTTATCAAATTTAGAATTTGAAAAGTAAGGAAAGACTGTATCTTACATTTTGTTAGAAAATACATCATTCTTCTTTATTAAGTATTATTATTACCATAAATATTTTAACAATGCATAAATTATGAAAACTAATAAATAAGAGAAGTTTGAAAATTAGAAAGATGGTTTTAAAAATTAAGGAAACTATTCTTTGATATTCACTATAAAAACTCACCTACCAATTAAAATATTTTTACAATAAAAAAATCAAAATCTATATTCACGGATTAATCTAATTAAAATTTAAATTATATTTTAAAAAACTAATCATGTGAAAGTAATTTTGACTATATTAAAAATATATGGTTACATATGGAGTATTTGCAATTAAAAATAATTTTAATATAAAATTCATTTAAATTAAAATAAAAGTAATGATTACCACAAATATATATGGGGTGGAGAATATATATGATATAATCAATTAAGAAAACTATTAATATTGCTTTTAATACTTACCATTAATATTTACCTATCAATTAAGTATTTTATAATTAAAAAATTCTAAATTTTAAGAATTCACTATTTGGTCAAAATTAAAGGATTTGGGTGAAAAGACTCCCTTCAAATATATATATATATTAATAGATATAGCTTTAATTATAAAGATATAGATATGGATAGAGACATATATAGTAGTAGCTTGAAAGCATACATCTACTTATTATGTAGCTTTAAAATAACAAATCAATAGATATTCAATACACAATAAATCTTAAATAGAAACAAAAACTTAATGTAAATAAAAACAAGAAAAACTACGAGAGACATTTTAAAGTGTACACTTTTTAACAATTTAACGCAACAGAAGTGCTTACTACTCTTTTATTGGCAAGTTGTAGCTCATAGATTATCTAAGGCTGTTGTACAGGTGATTGGGGGAACTTTTAACCTAGAAACAATTAACAATTTTCTTATGATGGATGGAATCCCATCCACAGAACAAATTCATTTTATCCAAAAAAAAAATTGCTTGCCTCTCAGCACATTGTTCTTGTTCCAAATTATTTTTATATATTTAATTTATAAAAATCTAATAATTATGTTTATTTGGGGGTCAGACTTTAGCGTTGTTATTTTTATTCAAGATCGCTGCCAAATCATCCAATACTAATAATTTGTGGCATATTCTGTGCAATTTATAAATATTATTTAAAAAATAAAATATTTATTATTTGATAAAGTATACAAAATACTAAATTAAAATTAAATTTATAAAGAAGATAACGACAAAAACTATGAAAGAAAATAAGGAAAAAAGAAATAATTATCAAACGATTATGGGGTGAGAAATTAGATGAATTTTTTTAAAAATATATAATATGGATAGTGTGAAATTTATACAATTTTAGGGTTTAATGTAATTTAACACGTTATGATATTATATAGGAGCAAATTACCCCTGTGAAAAAAATAGCAATTTAGCCCTTGTGTGGCTATAATTGTAATTTAATCTATTACAAATTAAAATTTTATTCAAATATTACTTAGTGTGGAAGGCTTTAATTCATAACCACGTAAATCTATATCATCCACATCCCTCGAGGTTTTAATATTTGGAAAATCCACCACTCTTGTATTTCTGGGCCAAAGATTCTATACATATTTTATTTTAATGATTAAAATATGCTAAATTCTTAGGAAGTAATTTAGAGTTAATTCATTAAATTCAAAATACAAATAATAAGGATTTCAAAGTCAAGCTCTGAAAATCTTTTGAACTACACACAAAAATATTAATTTAACGTAATAGAATAATAATATATAACTTAAAAAGAAATGAGACGCTAATATTTTAATTTAAGCCTTATAGAATAATTTGAATCAAATTGTTAACTACGTATTTGAACTACTTATTACATCTAAGTTCCTTTATGAATTATGAAAACTGTGTAAATTAAATTTATTATTTTCAATAACTTAAAATAATATGCTAGTTGTAATGTAAGAGAAAAATAAATGTAATGCATAAGTTTTCAAAGCTACACCCATGAAGAAAACTTGAATGTATGCCTTTATATTAAGATAAAACATCACAGATTAATTACTACATTTCATTTGAATTCATAATTTTTAATTTAATAGAAAACAATATCAAAGTTTATTTTTTAGGTCATATAAACACATATTATAGCTTATATATGAAAAATAATTAAATAACCCACTTTTTAAGTTTTTAAACAATAATTAAACCTTATGTTATATATTAAACATGACTATCTTTTAATTTAGCATAATTTTTGAAAATTATGCATATAAAAATGTTGAATTGCTCTTAATTATATATTTATGATTGCCCTTATATGATAGAAATCAACAGTTACCTTTTATAAATTATATCTATTGGGTTAGGGGTATTCAAGTTTTTATTTAAATTTTCAATAGAATTTTTACCAAAACCTATCAGAGGGGAGGTTTTTGCCAATCAAAACCTTTTGATTGTTCTGCTCGTTGTGTGCAAATCTCGAAATTCTTTTGCTGGTAGTGTTATGATCTTCTCTTTGGCTTATCAATTTTGTTAAGTTCCATGATCGTTGACGATAAAATTTTCCATTCTCGAGCTGCTAAATTTATCAGTCGAGAAATGATAAAGTTAAGGCAATGGTGCCAACTTTCAAATTTCAAGTATTGTAGAACTTGGAATTCTGCAACTTTATATATTACATCCTTATTGTTCCTTTTTGTTTTTGAGAGGGACATCCTTCTTGTGGCTTAAATGCTGCTGATAAGCACATACCTTTGTTACATTAACTCATACATGAAAACTTAGTTAGTGGGGTCTTGACATGGGTGAGCATTGTCCCACATCAAGTGCTCTATTATTATTAGAGAAAAATGTAAGTAATTCTATTCTAATATTGCAAATGATCATATTATTACTCGATAAACAAAATTCGTAATTGTTTCTATATGTTTTTTGAAATAAAACAATTTACTTCCCTGCGGTTTTTGAAATGAATCAAGTTATCTTTTTATGTAAGGAAGTAAATTGTTTCGTTTTAAAAAATATAGAGAGGTATATTGCTATTTTTTTTTTTCTCATAAGAAGATAATTTACTTATTTATGATATCAAAGGATTTAAATTGCATCAAACCCATGTTTTTCTTTACAGAAGAGTTTTTTGCCTACTAATGTTTCACAAGGACACCTATCATCATGCTATTATCATCACATGGCCGGCTGGAATTTGTATTAGCAATGTAAAAACTTCAAATACGGCCTCTAATGTTGTTCACTGTAGTAAATATTAGATCCTCTCGATCATGCTTTCTGCACCTACAGTTTGTTGAGGCGAGTGTGATTCGATGTGAATTTTCCATTGCTTGTTCCCATCTTTGCATATTTGCGCGCATTTTATTAACTTCATTGTTGTTGTTGTTATATGCAGATTGCTGAGGCATCATCATCTTAACTGTTTCTGGAGAAGGATGGGGCGTTGCTTCAACTTCATAAATTTGCACCTCCGACTTAGGCGATTTTGCTGGAAATTTTTGGTGTGCAAGAACGTGGCAGAAGTTTGCTTTTATATTGAAAGAGCAAGTAACTTTCCCAGCTGTCTGCCTCGTCTTTAGCATATATTGTTCATGACTTTCCTTTTTTAACTCTTTTGGTGCAATGGAGAAGTAAAACTAATCAAAACTAGGAAATTTACCTATTCCTTGTTCTAGTATAAACTGGATTTGGTTGAGTTCATGTTAAGTTCATGTCAATGGCAGATTAATATTTAATATGTAATTAGTGTGGTGGTGCAATTAATCAAGTTTGAAGCCAGGGTGTGAAATTTTTAAGGCTCAAATTCAAATTGCGTCATAAAATTCAAGCATGAAAGTTTAGGTTTAAGCTAACTCGTTTTGAAAATACAAAGTCTGATTGACGCTCGTAGGGAATATCAGCTTCGTCTATTTTGCATGACTTGAATTATAAACAGATTTTGTCTTTTGATATACAGTAAAACCTCTATAAATTAATACTCTATAAATTAATAAACTCTCTAAAATAATAAAATCTTCCGGTCCCGACTTGGGCCTTTGTAAAAAATCATCAAATTCGATAAGATAATAAGATAATAATTTTTTGAAAAATTCCTTTATAAATATTAGGTCCCATTAAAACTCTAAATTAATAATTCATAAATATTATAATTATAAATATTATGGTAATTTGGTAAAATATGAAGTCCGTAATGCTTTATGCAATTCATTCATGGGTGATTTTGCGATACTTTTTAGATGAGAAGACATGATTGGGTGTTATGAATTATTTTATTTTCATATTTTTATATAGTATATGTTTCATTCCTCATGCATGAATATATTAATTGGCTATAATAGTTATTTAAGTGTAACGAATTAATGTAAATATGTATCTTTAACTAATTTCAATGAATTGATACATGCGTCTATTAATACAATAATTAATTGTATACAATAAATTGATATTATACATGAATATATTTAATTAGTTACAAAGAATTGATTGATGCATGAATGTAATCAATGAAACATACATGAATTCATTTATTTCTAATACATATGTACTAAATTTGCTGAATTTAAAAATATCTCTTTTAATTAATAAAATATTAATTTATCGATAAATTAATATCTCTCTAAATTAATAAAATTTCATGGTCCCAAGATTATTAATTTATAGAGGTTTTACTGTATGTTGGCGCATGAAAGGATCTCATGTAGGTAATCTGTTGTACCCTGGAAATACCCACCGTATTTATTGGTGCACAGAAGGGCTCCGAAGGTATCTGGACCAAGTATTCAACTGGGTTTAATAAAATCTAAATGGATGTGCAAGAGAGAAATACGTTAGAGCCAAGCCAGAGGAGATTTTGGCTACGACTCTCCAATAATCAAGTAAGTAGGAATCTTAAGAATATTTAGTGAGTATATATGTGAGACAAACTGTTTGAACCTGATTGTGGAGATGGAGAGCCATATTTATATGTAAGGTGGATTTGTACGATTTTATGGGCTCCTTTTATAGGTTTTTATCCAATAGAGGGTAATGGGTCGTACATGCCCAGCTCATGAAGATAGGGAGTGGTCGAGGAGACCAAAATTGTGCAAATAGAGTAGTGCGAACGGCACTGGTGGTGTTTTTCTGACATTTTGTCCTATGTGTCCAGAGATCTCTAATGACCTTCGAATACTTTTATATCATAGGTCCTTCGAGGTCTTTCCTTTAACTGCATGCACCTTAAAAAGTTGTTGGTGGTCTTGACCTTCTACAAGTCTTGTTCAATATTTGGAAGGTCTCATAAGGGATGTAGGAAATATTCCCACATCAGAAGCCTCCCCACTTACAAAGTATATTTTTACTAAAGTTGGGTAAGTGAAAATGTGAGACCTTCAATCTCTTCTTCGAAATGAGTTCTCTTAGCGTAGGTTTGCCTTCGGTTTTTTGGCGGTGATATTAAAAAAAATATATTAGCAAATTTTCTTACTCATTGAGTCTGGATTCTAATGTCCAGTCATTAGTCGACAGGTGCCACAGTTGTTGCCATTTTTTGTAGGGTCGCATCCAATTAGAAGCAACATGGGTTTTTGGGTTTTTGTTCCCATCCTTTGCCTTAAATACCAGCTCTTCAGTACTAAGTAACCCTTCAACTCGGAAACTCTTCTGTCCGTGATAACTTCAATTTTTTGAGGCTAACCTTTATTCCCTTCCTTTAATTAGGATTGGATTCTTTGGGGCAGTTTTTTTGGGACAATATGACCTTAGGGAAAGGCTTCTACAGTATGAGTATGATTATAGGCTCATTATGACCGAACAAATATTTTCTGTTGCGGACTTGTCTCCGGCCTCATTTGGCTTGGACGCTTCCTATCTTGATATATTTCTTCTCTGTTTTTCTTGTACTGATTGAGTTTTTACATTCTGGTCACTGAACCTTCTTGTTTCAGCAAATATAGTAATGTCTTCTCGCAGCCTTCGAATGGGCAGTAGACGGCTTCTGCCTAAGGCACTTCACCATCTCGCCCTGTTGCCGCTCCTCCTGTTTCTGCGAGGGTACCTTCTCCTCTGGAAGTTTGAATAACTCTAACGACATTGTTACTCTGTATGATTCTTCTTCTACACTTCTGGATGCTCCAACTGCTGCCATAACCCTTGTTGAAGCTACATCAGAGGGTAGGAGGGGAGGTTCCCCAAGTGTTGGTCTCTACCAGGACCAAAAGAAAGCCGATAGGTGCATATGATTCTGATGAGGAAGATGACGATGGTGATGATCTTGTAAGCAACAAAAAATGCGAGTGGATTGACAGGGGAACGTGCAAGCGGAAGTGGTAATATAAAAATTCATAAATTAATTACCGAATTGCATAAAACTATGATTCCAAGGGGTGTACTCTTGGAGTACTCGGGCGTTCGATATAGTTAGTAATAACAAAAATAAAACAAAAAGGGGCTTATGGTGAAATTTAAAACGAGAAATGCTAGAAACAAAAATCAAGGATTACCTTTTTCTTGATTTGTTTCGAACTCCATTTTGTTGATTCGTTCACTCGAGACTTCAATGTAGAAGCCTTCTAAAGATATATCTATACCACACCGGAGTAAGAGATCCCTTAATTTAATTTGCTATAAAAGAACAAGGATAAAACACACCAAGTGTGTTGAGAGGCGGTTGGCCGAATTTTGGAGGTTCTAGGTTAGGATTTTTTTGTGTTATGTTATGTTTTTATTAGTTATTCCAAAAATAACTAATATACATGTATATACGTTGTATGGATGAACTAGAATGTGTCTAGATTCATTCTACAACCCATAAGGTAATATATTCTTTATTCCAAATAAAGAATGACTAACATATCACTTTCCAAAAGTGATAATTGTTAGTCAATAATTTTTTTTTTATAGAATTTTCCAACAATCTTCAATTAGATGTTCAGCCAATTTTATTAAGATAAAATACAAGGCCCAATTAATTTTAATTAAATCCAATTTAATTAAAATTCACCTAATTAAGCCCATCATATATTTAATCCAATTAAATACATGAGCCCAATAAGCCTTTATTAATTAATAAGTCCGACTTATTAAATAATAAGGGCAAGCCCAATATAAATTAGTCCTATTAATTTATTCTTGGGTTCCTCCACCCAATAGATCCCTCTCATTTATTAGTAATCCAATTACAAAAATTAATTCTCAATTAATTCTTTGCCCCTTATTGGTGATTTGTGTGTGACTCTTTAAGTTTACTTTTCAACTAGACTTGGGTTCGTGTAAAATACTATTATTAATTAAATTAATTTAATCGTTAACTCTGGATCAACCCTTGATCAAGAAAGGCCATCATCATGGGTGGCCATCTAGCAACAGTTCATAGCACTAGAAACTAGGTGAATATCCATATGAACTTTAGACTCTCGAGTCCATACGGGTACGGTCTTTCCGTCTATCATCTCTCGACCTTAGTTTAGGACATGAAATTAAGTGTTGGCTTCCATCCTGGACTAGGCGTTTATGCTTAATACTTGAGAATCGCGTTATGTTAAATTGCTCGAAATAGGAACCTCTTTTTCCTATTCGACAAGTGACTATGGCCACAGGTTTATAGAGTGTAAACGCATCTCCAAGTGCATACGTGATATCTCTTTCACATTTTGACAGGGGACGAATCATCTTCTTGGAACTTACCGTCTTTGCTACATGCTTTGGCTGCATTATACAATGCTTATGATGACCATGTCTAAGACATGGTCACCTCTCGCACTCGCATGCATGTGACTACCGTGATTCCTCAAGTTTGAGGACTACTCCCGTACTATCGGAGCTGGGGATTCGAGTCAAACCGACCAAGCCTCATAGGCTTTCATATGACGATCTCCACGAGCCAGTCAGTCAATTCGATACCTAGCCAATTAACCAACTAAGATCCCATAGACATCCTATGTCTGTCGCTAATAAAACACGACACTCATAAAATGAATGCGACTCTTAATGCAAGTCTGAAGATGACACTCGATGCCCATTCTTGAGGTCCTCGATTTGAAATATTTCAGACCAACCCTCAGAAGTTGGTTTCATAGCCGCCATCCAATGCGCAACCCAACTACATGAGTTATTAAGTGGTTTGTGGGCATCTATTGTGACGTCAAAGTGGTGCTTGACGTAATTTGGTAAGTACAATAGGTACATGTGCTCAGAACAAATACTTATCATGTTCATTGGGACAACATTGCTTAAGTAAAGATTGCTTGAATTGTTCTCCAAACTGCCAATCTTATTGGCTTTTGGTGACCTATTCCAACAATCTCCTACTTGACCTTCAAGCTAATTATTCATGTTTTCAGATTAATCTGATTATGAGCAATCTCCGATACCGGCTAGGTCTTATAGGTCTACTTTCGGTTTTGCCAATATCCTGTGGTCCAACCGCACGTTACAACTTCCTATCATCGCTCCAAGCAGATGATGGTGTCTAAAATTTTCCTTGAACATGTGATGAGATCTTAGGTACCTTGTGCCATAACCTAATTGTCATAATCAAAGGTGACTACTGCCGCACTGTACCAGGTAGTATGCCCAACAATCGGGCTTTGTTTATCAGTCCTAACTGTTTTTCAATATAACTTTTAAAGTTGCCATACATTCAATTTTTCATGATAAAGTTCCTTGTATTATTCTACTTGGAACATTTCCAGTATTACCACATTATCAATAAGCTACGAATGTATTTATGATGCTGGAAGTTACTATCGCTATAGCAATTCAAAATCAACTCTCCATTAATGTGCGTCAAGAGCTATCTTTTCAATCCTTATTCAGGTATTAAAAATAGCCCTTCAACTGTTGTCTGTTGCCTCATCGATGCATACTCGATATCCGTTCTTATACTAAAAATTCATAAGCAACATTGGGCTCAGTGCACCGAACAACATTTTCAAAGAATTGGTATGGCCTCAGAATGCGGCGGAAGCGTTAAATATAAAAAATTATTTAAAATGGTTCAAAGGGGTGTTCCCTTTGAAATTCCTGGGCGTTTGGTGTTTGTCAAAAGCATAATAATAAACAAATAACAATGCTAGACAAATGGTTAGAGGATGAAATAGAAAACATAGAAACAAAATTAAAACCTTATCTTTTGTTTCTATTAGTTGAGCAGCAACGTGCATTGTTCCCTCTTATGTTCTCTCGTTCACTTTAGGATTCAAATGAGAACCCCTCTAATTTGTCCACACCACATTAAAGAAGAGATATAGTTCTTGTTCTATTGCTAGATAGAACAAAGAACTATAAGAAAAAATAACTCCAAACAAACACTATTGATTAATACTTTTGGAATGTCTTATGTTATAAATTGAACCTAATTTAATATAGAACAAAATGGAGAACATTTTTTGAGAGGAAGAGGGAGCAAAATTTCATGGCTTTTGTTGTTGGTTATGCATTAATGTGTGTAGTTTTTGTATATTACATACAATTGAATTCAAAATCAATAAACCACCAAGTTTGCCTCCAAGAAACCTATACACACACATGCACATAACCTTCAACCATGATGAAAATAACCACTCCATTATCTTGATCATGGTGAGGAGTTTCAAATCCTCCTTAACTCGCTCCAACCACCCTCAAATGGGCTTAGATTTCAAATATGCACCGGGCTCGATTTAATCAAATTAAATTAAGCCCTAACCCAACAAAAGTTTATTGGACAATAATTAATTAAATTAATTTTAGCCCAATTAAGTCCAAATATTTATTTAATCCAATTACATAAATCTAAGTTCAAACTCTAATTAATTAATCCAATCAATTAATTAAGCTAAACCATTTAAATTAATCCAATTATTTAAAGGTGTTAAGTCCAAAATTAATTAATTCAATTAATTTTTTGAGCCATCCATCAAATGGATTATTAAATAAATGATCCAATCATTTATATATATTTTTTTGAATTAATTTAATCCAATTAAATTAATTCATTTTTTCTCGAATTAATTCCGAATTAATTCCATCAATTTCATAGAGATTTGTGTGTGACTCTTTAGGTTCACCCTCAGCTAGACTTGGGCATTTATGTCCAACACAATTAATTAATTAAATCTAATTTAATTAATTATTTCTAATTAACCATTAATTGAAAACGCCTGTCACCATGGGTGGCCGTCTAGCAACGGTTCATGGCAAATAGACTAGATGAATGTTGGCGTGAATATTTAGGCTCTTGAGTTCCATACAGGTACGGTCCTTCCGTCAACCATCTCCTAGCCTTAGTTAGGGCATGGAATTGGGCGAGTTCCCATCCTGGACCAGGCAACTATGCTAAATACTTGAGATGCGTTTACTTTATTGATTGACAAAGAAAACCATTTCCTATTCGACCAATCGCTATGATCATAGACTTAGAGAGTCTAAACCATCTCAAAGCGCATAGGAGATATGTCTATCATATACTGATAGGGGACGGATTCTATCTTGAAATCCACCGTCCTCAATACATAATTCGACTACAATGGAGAAGACTTATAATGAAGATATCGAAGACACAATTATCTCTCGCCAGATCCAAGATATAACCATCATATGCATGCGACTGCCATGATTCTTCAAGTCCAAGGACTAATCCTTCACTATCAGAGCTGGGAATTCAAGTCATACCAACCAAGCTAGGAGATATATCTATCATATACTGATATGACGATTCCCGCTAGTCAGTTCAATCAGCTAACAACCTTGTCAACTAATTCACTAAAATTGCATAGATATCCTATTTCTGTCGCCGATTAAACACGACACTCATCCAATAAATGCAATACTTAGTGTAAGTCTCTATAGGACTGTTGATGCCTAGTCTCTAGGTCCTCGAGTTGGAACGTTTCAGATCAACCCTCAGAAGTTGGTTTCACAGCTACCATCCAATGCGCAGCCCAACTACATGGGTTATTTGATTGGTCTATGGGCATTTGTTGTGACGTTAAAACACTATTCGACGTAAACAGTAAGCACAACAAACATACGGTGTCATAGATGAATGCTTACTACATTCATCAAGATAATATCACATTCATAAAGATTGCTAAATAGTTTCTAAAACCGCCTATCCGATTGGCTTTCTGGTCACCATTTCTAACACATTCCATGCTGCTTATAGCAAAGATTTGGGGATGTCAAACATCTAAGCTCCTTATTAGTCTACCATGACAAAATGTTGGATAGCTTATCTCTAGATAGGAGTCGAATTCTTATTATAGAGAATTTCATGAACAATGTTCGTGGTTTAGACTTCCAAGACGTCTTTCTATCATTCTAAATGATCGAGACGTTTTTAATATTTGAAACACTTGGAACACAGTGGAGCTCCTACTAACCTTCTACCTTGTTCTTGATCAATTCATGACATCATGATCTTGTGAAAACAAGTATGTAGGACGTTCAAACCTAGTTTGAACTCCACAGCGGATTTTATGACTCCAAGACTTTTATTTGAATGATGTCCTACATCGCTTCTCCTTGTTTGATTTCAGAAACTTACCTTTTAGGTAATCGGAGTTTTCTTATCGTCTTTTGGAGAATTTAGACACAGTCAGTTAAAGTTTCGAATACAAGTGATGCTCGCATTATTTCATAATGAACCTGTATAAATCAGACTCCGACTCTAATTTTCCTCCCACTAGTCCTTTAACGTATGTAGTACCATTCCTCTTACTCAAGATTTTTGTAGGACACAAATTTGCCAATCATATCAAATATGGTGTCTGGATTATGACTTTAAGAAAACACGATGTTTAACAACTAGATGTTTTTTTCTTTGAAAGTCCACATCCAAACTGACCAATTAATTTAGTGAAGCATCGATCGAACCATGTCCAATCATGGTTCGACTTCTTTCTTACCAGAGACAGTTCAACATCGTCTCTTCTAGAGGAATTTCACTAGATGAGAATTCCATTCTCATTTTCGGATGTTTCAAGAAACTACCACTAAATACGCACCACCTCGATCCCATTGAGGGGTTTGTCTCCATAACCAGTTTGGTTCTCCACCTCAAGTCTAATTTCTCCGAACTTTCCATTAGTTCTTGGACTTGTGAACTCTATACTGGTGTTTGTGTATTTAGCAACTTACAGATGTCTATTTTCGATTGAATTCAATATATCATTTTTTACAAACATTGTTTGTCCCACGAAGTGCTTTCACGGCTCTCTTCCTTCTAAAAAAGAATTCATAAGTTAGTATACTCAAATCATATATTGCTAGACTCTTTAGGTCTACCAACCTACTCATCCTAACTAGAGGGATATGGCCTAGCTCATGCATGTCATTCTCTATATGTTATGTTTTTGATTATCCATCTTAGTCATTTGTTTTGAGCATGCATAATCTAATTAGTAGTAGGATAATTTATAACTCAGCAGACTTGAAAGAATCTTTTATTGATCAAGTTTTTTGTCTCATTTGTCCAGTAGTTGACTAAAAAGGTCACATGAATATTAATAGCTAAGTTTATTTAGTTTTATTGCTTTGCAGTAATGGCCTAGTCATTGCTTAACTTTAAGACTACTTGTCTTAGTGTTTTATTACTTTTCATTCTGCAAATCATTTGCAGAAATGTTCTTTGAGAGCAAGTGTCCAATACTTGGGGATATAAATAGTAATCATGTTTGCATAGTTTGGATGAAGGGGAGTTCATGATACTCCTTCTTCTAATGTTCTTTGGCAATTTCATGCAAACATCATATGTAAATTTTGACTCCTGAACCATTATTCTATTTTTCCTCTTACCTTCGCGCATCAAGGAGGAGCGTTCAAGGCGTTTGCAGCGGCTGAATTTGCTTCGTCCTTCTTTCTCATTCGACGCCTGGTTCCCTTACCTTTCGCTTTTGAGGTTGAAGCCTCCAAATTCAATACCAACGGTGCAAAATTTTCAACTATTGCCTCGTATTGGTCCAACCATTTTATCAAATCATAAAATGATCGTCTTAAGCCCATTTAGAGTTTATGATAAATAGGTCAAAGGAGGGATGAATAGATCTGAAGGATTACTCCAATGTACATCTCCTTTTAAGATCAACATTGGGGTCTTGAGCTTCTCTACAAGGGATTGCATCTTAGCCCAATGTCTGTGTACAGATAACCTTCAGTCATTTAGGCTTCAAAAATGCTTCTGTCGTGGCATATCCAATATGTCGATTCGGTACCGCACAAATTTGATATATGTGGAGCATTATTGAGCCAACGACATCCAGCTTGTCATACCGTTTATAGATGACAGAAGTAGGTATAACGCTGCGGACCTTGCTATTGTCCTTATACCTTAATTCCAAACGTCAAATGTTCCTTAAGCAATGAATTGTTTCGCAAGTCCAATGGAAATGGTTTTTCCATGACACAATCCTAGGTTCCAAAATCGAGGACAATCCTCCGATTTTTGCAATAAATTTTAATCAATTGTGTTCTATTAAATAAATCTCAAAATAAAGAAAAAAATTGAAAATAGTATCTTAGACATGTATTCTAAACCCAAAAGCAAAAACATTAAGTAGATTATAGGAATATTGAGTTTGAGTTAATACTCGATCTTTTAATCATTAACTTTTTTCCACTATTTCTACAAAATCCCACTACTCTCAAGTGAAGTTTCGAAAAATTCTTTCCTAGTAGGCTTGGGATCCACAAGAACAATTTACCATGGCCCTGCTTTTGCGATTCACATGGAAAAAGTCTTGTTGGAGCAACCGATGCCCTTCTCATTCCACGAGATTCCAAAGATATTTGTCTCACCTCTTCACATGATCCCGAGGATTCCAGGCAAATCATGTTACTCGATGTTAAGCCTGACCCATCAACCAAATTATATTTCAATTGTCGTCCCCCATGATTCGTGAGATAGGAAAAAAACGAGCATATTCCTTTGTTCATAACAATAATGCAGCTTGCCCTCTATTCTCAATGTGCCACGACTCGTGAGACCATATTTGGATAGCGGGAGCTTCCTCATGATATTGCTATGGATGGAAAGCCTAGACAGATCAAGATGTAGTTTCGATCCAAGTCCATTTATGGGCTTAATATTTAATTAGTGTTGGGCCTTAACCCATCGATCAAATCAAACCTCAACTGTCGCCTCCCATGACTCGTGAGGTAGGAAAATAGTGAGCGTGTTCACAATAATTGTGCAGCTTGTCTCTATTCTAAATGTGCCACGACTAGTGAAACTACACTTGTGTAGTGGCAGCTTCCTCACCACATTATTGTGGTGGAAAACCTTAGACATATCAAATCATTTTGATCCAAGTCTATTTTGGGCAGTTAAACTATGACTTGGTCCAACCAAAGTGTGAGTTAATTTGAATTGTTTGACCAAGATCTCATCACAAAATAGCATTGCATGCATAAATATCAAATATTTAAAGAATTAAGTAAACACATCGTATACAATGAAACCTAGCATACCCTTGTTGGATGATCACGAGCTCAACATATGTGACACACTGAGCCTGCAGTGAGTCTAAAGACTGTTTAGGGTGGCCCTATGCAATTACAAATGTAATTTACCCATCAACATATAGATGTGCCTTGTAATATCTCAATGGACAACCTTCTCCGTAAGCCTCCTCTTCTATGGACCTTCATCTCCGTAGGCTTGCTTAAAGTAAAAAGTCCTCACCAAAATTTCATATACGACTCTCATTATAATTCAAAAAGAAACCTTGATCAGAAGTCGGGGGGAGTAGATAGGAGGGAGATAGCAAGCTTTATTATTCCAACGCTGAAAACGAGGAGGAGGGAGAAAAATAAATTACAAGAGCACACAGTCCCACTCAACAAAATTAAAAGACATACATACGGTCTAGGGCTCCATGATCATCCATCCACATTCAACTAGCACATAAGATCAATTAAGCATGCTAGATAAAATGAACATCCCAAGAAAACCCCATGATATCCAATATGACTACAAATAATTATATGCAGAAAACAAGAAGTTTAAAATTTGCAATTAAAAAAAGATGACAAAGTCCCATGCATGCAATGCACGCAATCCACACATTAAACTGAAACTAAAAATCAAGTATTTTATCAGAAAATCAAATTTACTTCAAATAGTTAAATCATCCAAAATCGCAAAATTTAAACAAGTTAATTTTCTCATATAATTATTCAAGAATAAGCCAAAATAAATATCATGCTTCAAAAGCAATAAAATTATATTATCATGCTTATTCACATAAAACCATAACTCTTACATCGAACTAGACTCTAATACCACTTGTAACCAACAAAAAATATGAGTGAATCGGCCCGGGAACGCGCAAGCGAAAGCAGTATTATAAGAATTTGTAAATTAAATACCGAATTACATAAAACCATGATACCGAGGAGTGTACCTTTAGAGTTCCCTTGCGTTCTATGTAGTTGATAATAACAACAATAAAACAAAAGGGGGCTTATTGTAAAATTAAAACCGAAAAGATCTAGAAATATAAATCAAGGATTACCTTTTTTTTGATTTGTTTCGAACTCCTTTTGTTGACCTGTTCACGCGGGACTTCAATGTAGAAACCCTCTAAAGACACGTCCACACCACACCAAAATATGGAATCTCCTAATTCAATTTTCTAGAAAAGAACTAGGGAAAAACACACCAAGTGTGTTGAGAGGGGGTTGGCTGAATTTTGGAGGTTTTAGGTTAGGATTTTTTTTGTGTTGTGTTATGTTTTCGTTAGTTATTACAAAAAATAACTAATATATATATATATATGCCTTGTATGGATGTAGTAGAATATGTCTAGGTTCATTCTACAATCCATAAGGTAATATATTCTTTATTCTAATAAAGAATGACTAACATAGCACTTTCCAAAAGTGAAAATAGTTAGTCAATAATTTCCTTTTCTATAACTTTCCAACAACCTTTAATTAGGTGCTTGATTGATTTTATAAAGATAAAATATTCGGTCCAATTAGTTTTAATTAAATCCAATTTAATTAAAATTCACCTAATTAAGCCGATCATTTATTTAATCCAATTAAATACATGAGCCCAATACGCCTTTAGTAATTAATAAGTCCAACTTATTAAATAATAAGGGAAAGCCCAATATAAATTAATCCTATTAATTTATTCTTGGGCTCCTTCATCCAATGGATCTCCCTCATTTATAAGTAATCTAATTACTTATGAAATTAATTCCCAATTAATTCCTCATCCCTTCTCGGTGATTTGTGTGTGACTTTTTAGGTTTACCTTTCAGCTAGACTCGGGCTAGTGTCAAACACTATTATTAATTAAATCTAATTTAATTAATAATTCTCGATCAACCCTTGATCAAGAAAGCACGTCACAATGGGTGCCCGTCTAGCAATAGTATATGACACTAGTGATTACAAGAATATCAATGTGAACTTTTAGGCTTTCGAGTTCATATGGGTACGGTCCTTCTGTCTACCGTTTTCTGGCCTTAGTCTAGGGTATGGAATTGGGTGTTAGCTCCCATTCTGGACTAGGCATCTATACTTAGTACTTGAGATCGAGCTATGTAAAATTTCTCGACATAGGAACCGCTTTTTCCTATTCGACCAATGACTGTGGCTGCAGATTTATAGAGCGTAAATGCATCTCCAAGTGCATAGGAGATACCTCTGTCACCTTTTGACAGGGGACGGATCCTCTTCTTGGAACTCACTGTCCTCCTAGATGCTTTAAATGTACTAGACAAGGCTTATGATGACCATATTTGAGACACGATCGCCTCTTTCACAAATCCAAGATACAATATTTGCATGCACATGACTGTCGTGGACTCTCAAGTCTGAGAACAACTCCCGTACTATCGGAGTTGGGGATTCGAGCCATACTATCCAAGCCTCCAAGGCTTTCATATGACGATCCCCGCGAGTCAGTTCAGTCCATTCGACACCTAACCAGTCGACCCACTAAGATCGCATAGACGTCCCATGTCTATCACCGATGAAACACGATACTCATCAAATGCATGCGAATCTTAATGCAAGTCTCTCCAGGACACTTGATGCCCATTTTTTAAGTACTCGACTTGGAACATTTCAGACCAACCCTCCGAAGCTGGTCTCATAGCCGCCATCTAATGTGCAGCCTAACTACATGGGTTATTAAGTGGTCTGTGGGCATCTATTGTGACGTTAAAGCAAGGCTTGACGTAATTTGGTAAGCACAACAGGTACATGTGCTGAAGATGAATACTTACCATATCCATCGGGACAACATTGCTTAAATAAAGATTGCTTGAATCATTATTAAAACCGCTGATCTAATTGGCTTTTGGTCACTTGTTCCAACAGATTTTTCCCTTAGTTCTTTAGCTACCAAGGCAATTTCCTTTCTGAGCAAAAGACGTCCGCTCCTATTAAGAAGATTAGCAGGACTTCAATAGGAGGCACAGGTAAGGGAAAGGTAAAGATTTATGCACACTTCGAACCTCAGATCATTGCTAAGTTGGAGGAGACTTTTATTTCTATTCTTGCTGAGAAGTACATGCTTATGAAGAGGCATTTGGAGGGTTTACTTGGAGAGATGAGAGTGACTTGATTGGCTACTCGATATTCTCCCCTAGAGCCTGAAAACCCTGGTCCTATTTTTCGTCTAGATTGGAGTTGAAAGCTATAAAAAATGCGAGTGGATCCGCCCCGAAACGCGTAGTAGAAGCGGTAAATAAACTTCATAAATGAAAACCGAATTAAATAAAAATCATGATTTCAAGGAGTGTAGCCTTAGAGTTCACGGGCGTTCGATGTTGATGATAAAATAACAACAATAAATCTAAAAAAGGGCTTATGGTAAAATTAAAACAAGAGGTGCAAGAAACGCAAATCAAGGATTACCTTTCCGCATGATTTACTTCGAACCTCCTTCTTGTCGATACGTTTACGCGAGACTTCAATGTAGAAGCTCTCTAAAGACACTTCCACACCAGACCGGAATATGGGATATCTTAATTCCCTTTGCAAGAAGAAAACAAAGGAGAAATACATAGCAAGTGTGTAGAGAGGAGGGGCGGCCAATTTGGATGTTCTAGGGTAGGAATTAATTTTTTTGTGCCGTGTACTCTTAATAGTTATTCAAAATAACTAATATATACACCTTGTATGGATGTACTAGAATGTGCCTAGGTTCATTCCATAATCCATAAGGTAATATATTCTATATTCCAAATAAAAAATGACTAACATAGTACTTTCCAAAAGTGAGAATTGTTAGTCAATTATTTCCTTTCCTAAAATTTTCCAACAAGTTTAATTAGGGTGCTTGGCTGATTTTGTTAAGATAAAATACAAGGCCCAACTAATTTTAATTAAATCCATCTAATTAATCCCATCATATATTAATCTAATTAAATATATGAGCCCAATAAGCCTTTATTGAAAGCAACGTGATCGGCCCAAGAACGCTCAAGTGAAAGCAATGAAATAAAATACGTAAATTAAAATCGACATGTAATAAAACTATGATTACAAGGGATGTATCCTTGAACTACCAGGCGTTCGACATAGTTAATGTTAACTATAATAAAATTAAACGGGACTATTGGTAAAATTAAAACAAGAGGTACAAGAATCGTAAATCAAGAATTACCTCTTAGCTTGATTTACTTCGTAACTCTTTCGTTTGATCCATTCACGTGAGACTTTAACGTAGAAGCCCTCTAAAGACACGTCCACACCGTACTAGAATATGGGATCCTTTAATTCAATTAGCTAGAAAAGAATTAAGGAGAAAAAAGCCACACCAAGTGTGTTGAGAGGTGGTTGGCAGAATATTTGGAGATTCTAGGTTAGGATTTTTTTTTCTTGTGTTGTGTTATGTATTCATTAGTTATTCTAAATAACGAATATACATACAATATACCTTGTATGGATGTATTCGAATTGTCTAGGTTCATTCTACAATCCATAAGGTAATATATTCTTTATTTCAAATAAAAAATGTCTAACATATCACTTTTCAAAAGTGATAATTGTTAGTCAATAATTTACTTTTCTAGAATTTTCCAATAACTTATAATTAGGTGATTGGCCGATTTTATTAAGATAAAATACAAGCCCGATTAATTTTGGTTAAATCCAATTTAATTAAAATCCATCTAATTAAGCCCGTCATATATTTAATTCAATTAAATACATGAGCCCAATAACCCTTTATCTAATTAACAAGTCTAATTTATTAAATAATAAGGGAAAATCCAATATAAATTAATCCTATTAATCTATTCTTGGGCTCCTCTATCCAATGGATCCTTCTCGTTTATAAGTAATCCAATTACTTATGGAATTAATTCTCAATTAATTCGTTGTCCCTTCTCGATGATTGGTGTGACTCTTTAGATTCACCTTTCAGCTAGACTTGCGTTAGTGTCAAACACTATTATAAATTAAAAATCTAATTTAATTGAAAATTCTCAATCAACCCTTGATCAAGAAAGCCCGTCACCATGGGTGGCCTTCGAGCAACGGTCCATGGCACTTGAGATTAGGCGAATATCCATGTGAACTTTTAGGCTCTCACGTGCATACAGGTATGGTCCTTCCGACTACAATGGAATTGGGTGTCGGATCTCATCTGGACTAGGCGCCTATATTGAATAGTTGAGATCGCATTACACGAAATTTCTTCACATAGGAACCTCTTTTTTGATTCAACGAGTGACTGTGGCCATGGATTTGTAGAGCGTAAACGTATCTTCAAGTGCATAGGAGATACCTCTATCACGTTTTGACAGGGGACGGATCCTCTTCTTGAAACTCACCGTCCACACTACATACTCCGTCTAGATTAGATAAACCATTATGATGATCATGTCTGTGATACACTAACCTCTTGCTATGACCCAAGATACAGTCATCGTATGCACGTGACTGCCATGATTTCTCAAGTCCGAGGACCACTCCCGTGCTATCGGAATCGAGGACTTAGGTCGTATCGACCAAGTCTCTAAGGCTTCCATATGACGATCCCAGTGAGTCAGTTTAGTTAGTTGATCACTTTGTCAACTAACCAACTGAAATTGCATAAACGTCCAACGTTTGTCATCGATGGAACGCGGCACTCGTCCAATGAATGCAATACTTAGTGCAAGTCTTAGTAGATTCTTGATACTCAGTCTCAAGGTCCTTGACTTGGAACAGTTCAAACCAGCCCTCTGTAGTTGGTTTCATTACAGCCATCTAATGCCCCGCCCCACTACATAGGTTGCAAAGTGGTCTGTGGGCATCTGTTGTGACGTCAAAGTAGTGCTTGACGTAATGTGGTAAGCATAACAAATACATGTGACAAAGACAAATACTTACTATTTCGTCAGGACATGGTAAGTATTCAACATAGTTTGTTTGTTCCAGGATGGGAACCAACGCCCAATTCCAAGCCCTAGACTAAGCATGGAGATGGTCAACGGAAGGACCTGACTTGTACGGAACTCGAGAGTCTAAGTATTCATGGAACATTGACCTAGTCTCTAGTGCCATGGACCATTGCTAGATGGACACCCATGGCAACGGGCGTTTTCGATTGATGGTTAATTGAAAATAATTAATTAAATTAGATTTAATTAATTATTTATGTTGGATACAATTCCCAAGTCTAGTTGAAGGTGAATGTATAGTGTCACACACACATCACTATGGAATTGGTGCAATTAATTTGAAATTAATTCAAGAAAAAACGAGTTAATTTAATTAGATTGAATTAATTCAAGGAGAATATATAAATGATTGGATCCTTTATTTAATAATCGATTTGACGGATGATGCAAGAATTAATTAATTGAATTGATTAATTATTGGGCTTAACACCTTTAAATTAATTGGATTTATTTATTAGATTTGGTTTAATTAATTGAATGGATCAATTAATTAGTATTTGGTCTTAAATTTATTTAATTGGATTAAATGAATCTTTGGACTTTGTTGGGCTAAAATTTTTTGGGATAAAATTAATTTAATTAATTATTATCCAATAAATTTTGGTTGAGCATGATTTAATTTGATTATATCAAGCCCGATGCATACTTAAGTCCAAGCCCATTTGAGGGAGGTTGAGCAAGTTAAGAAGGAGTTGAAACTCCTCACCATGATGGACATATGAAATGGTTATTTCATTATGGTTGAAAGTTATATGCATGCGTGGGTATAGGTTGCCTTGGAGGCAAACTTGGTAGTTATTGAATTTTGAATTCAAATGTATGTACTATACAAAGCTTGGGGTGTGTAAACCGGTTAACAGAACCGAACCGAACCGAACCGAATTTGATCGGTTCAGTTCGATTTTAACCGAACCATATTCGGTTTTTTGGTCTAAAAATTGAAAAAACCATTTTTTTCTTTTTTTTAAAAAAATAATATATTTTGATATTTTAAGCCGAAATTGTGATATTTTTTCCAATTTATCCAAAAATACAAATACCAAAATACCAAAACAAAATTCTAAATAAAATACCAATATAATATTAATATATATAATTATATGATATTAATATGTGTAAAAATATGTTTTATTTATTTTATTATTTAAAAGTTCGGTTTCGGTGATCGAAAACCGAATCAAAAAACCAAAAATTTTTAAAAGAAAAATCGAAAATCGAACCGAAAATTTTGATTCGGCCGGTTTTTCGATTTTCTGCACACCCCTATACAAAACTACATACATATCCAACATAACCAACCAATGAGCCACGAAATTTGCTCCCATTTCTCTCTCAAAATATCCTCCTTTCGTTCTATATTGAATTGGATTCAAGTTTGAATATAAAATAATTGAAAAACACAAAACAATAGTGTTAGTTTGGAGTTATTTTTCTTCTTGTTCTATCTAGCAATATAAAAAGAACTATATCTATTCCTTAGTGTGGTTTTGACAAATTAGGGGAGTTCTAATTTAGATCCTAAAGTGAACCGAAGAGGAACGAAAAGGGAAACAACGCACGTTGCTTCTCATCTATAGAAACAAAAGAGAAAGTTATGCTTTTGACAATTGCTACATGTCACTTATATATTTGTTATTATGCTTTTGACAAACACCAAACGCCTAGAAATTTCAAAGGGAACACCCCTTCGAATCGTTTTAATTATTTTTTTATTTCGCGCTTCAGCCGTGTACCCGGGCTATACCGATTTTTTCAACAAAGTGGTTTGTGGGCATCTGTTGTGACGTCAAATGCTTGACGTAATTTGGTAAGTACAATAGATACATGTGCCAAAGATGAATACTTACCATACTCGTCGGGACAACATTGCTTAAATAAAGCTCCAATTTGAGTTTTACTCACATCTCGAATGAATTCAAGAACGTATTCGAAGAAATTCTGACCCCCAGTCGGAATGGGTTGCTTGAATGGTTCTCAAAACCACCAATCTAATTGGCTTTTGGTAACTTATTTCAAAATTTATTAATTAATAAGTCCAACTTATTAAGTAATAAGGGCAAACCCAATATAAAGTAATTCTATTAATTAATCCTTGGGTCCCTTAATCTAATGGTTCTCTTTATCATTTGTAAGTAATCCAATATCTTATGGAATTAATTCCTTGTCCCTTCTCGGTGATTTGTGTGTAATTCATTAGGTTAAACTTTTAGTTAGACTTGGGCTAGTGTTTAACGCTATTATTAATTAAATCTAATTTAATTAATAATTCTCGATCAACCCTTAATGAAGAAAGCTCGTCACCATTGGTGGACGTCTAGCAACTATCAATGGCACTAGAGACTAGGCAAATATCCATGTGAACTTTTAGGCTCTCGGGTACATACGGGTATGGTCCTTCCGTCTACCGTCTCCTGACTTTAATCTTGGGCATAGAATAGGGTGTCGGTTCCCATCATGGACTAGGAGTCTATGCTTAATACTTGAGTACGTTACACAAAATTGCTTGACATATGAACCTCTTTTTCTATTCGTCTAATGACTGTACGCATCTCCAACCCTTGGCAGTTGATTTCATGACCGCCATTCATTGTGTAGTCCAAATTGTTGCACGGTTGTTAAAGTGGTCCTTGTGCTTTGTTGTGATTGTGATGTTTAAGAGAGATGCAAACATATGTAATGAGCACAATAAATGAAATGCCAATAGCGAATGCTCATTTTATTCACTAAATATTATTACATGGAATGAGCAATTGTTTGAATGGATTACAAGTATGCCAATCTAATTGGCTTTCAGGTCACTTATTCTAACAATCTCCCACTTGACCTAAAGTCAATCACCCATCGACCTCAAAATTTTATCCAAATGGCGAGTATGGGCAATTTGAGACATTGGCTTGGTAAGTGGATACGTTATGTTTTTTGCTAAGGTGACTCGGTCCATCCTGATGTCACCTCTGCTCACCATCTCTCTAAGCAGATGGTAGCGTCTAAGAATGTGTTTGGAACGGTGATGAGATCTCGATTCCTTTCTTGGTGCTATTGCACCGTTGTTATTGCATAAGATAACTATGGGCTCAACAATGCTATGTACGACACCCAACTCTTGGATGTAGTTTTTCATCCAAATCGCTTCCTTAGCTGCTTCTGAAGCTGCTATGCTTTCAGCTTGCGTGGTGGAATCTACTGTGGTATCCTGCTTGGAAATTTTCCAAGCAACCACACCACCATTAAGCTTGAATACAAACCTGATTGAGATTTGGCATCATCATCGTGCGATCGAAAGCTGGCGTCGCTATAGTCCAATATCAATTCTCCATCACCGTAAATCAAGGACACATCTTTTATCCTTTTCAGGTACTTAAGTATGTTTTGACTGCGCTCCAATGCGCCCCCCGATGCATGCCTGATATCTGTTTGTCACACTTAAAGCATATGCGACACAGGGCCTGGTGCACTGGACAACATACTGAATGCTTTCTACTGAAGCATAAGTATTTCTGAAATCCTTTTAAGTTCCTCATCAGTCTTGAGAGACTGCTTCTTAGACATCTTAATCCCATGCCTCATGGAAAGGAATATTGGGTCGATTGACTAAATGTTGAATCGAATGAACTGACTCACGGGGATCGTCATATGGAAGCCTTGAAAGCTTAATCGGTATGACTTGAGTCCCTAGCTCCGATAGTAAGGGAGTAGTCCTTAGACTTGAGGAATCACGGCAGTCACGTGTATGCAATGACTGTATCTTAGATTTGTGCGAGAGGTGATCGTGTCTCAGACATGATCATTATAAGTCTTGTCTAGTGCATTCAAAGTATGTAGTGAGGATGGTGAGTTCCAAGAAGAGGATCCATCCCTTGTCAAAACATGACAGAGGAATCTCCTATGCACTTGGAGATACGTTTAAGCTCTATAAAGTTGTGGCCACAGTCATAGGCCGAGTACGAAGAGGAGGTTCCTATGTCGAGCAATTTGGCATAAACCAATTCCATGCCCTAGACTAAGGCTGGGAGACGGTAGACGGAAGGACCATACCTGTATGGACTCAGGAGCTTAAAAGTCCACATCAAAAGTCGCCTAGTCTCTAGTGCCATGATTGTTGCTAGACGGCCACCCATGGTGACGGGCTTTCTTGATCAAGATTGATCGAGAATTATTAATTAAATTATATGTAATTCATAATAATGTTGGACACTAGCCCAAGTCTAGCTGAAACGTGAACCTCAAGAGTCACACACAAATCATTGAGAAGGGATGAGGAATTAATTGAAAATTAATTCCATAAGTAATTGGATTACTTGTATATGAGAGGGATCCATTGGATGGATAAGCCCAAGGATAAATTGTTTGGATTAATTTATATTGAGTTTGCCCTTATTATTTAATAAGTTGGACTTATTATTTAATAAGTTGGACTTATTATTTAATAAAGGGTTATTAGGCTCATGTATTTAATTGGATTAAATATATGAGGGCCTTAATTAAGTGGGCTTTAATTAAATTGGATTTAATTAATCGGGCTTTATATTTTAATTAAATAAAATCGGCCCAAGCCCATTAATTAAGTTGGTGGAAATGAATGGAAAAGGAAATTATTGACTAACAAAATTACTTTTGGAAAGTGTCATTTTAGTCATCTTTTATTTGGAATAAAGGATTTTATTGCCTTATGATGGTTAAATGTACCTAGACATGTTTTAATGCATCTATTCAATGTATATATATGTGCATTAGTTATTTGGAATAACTAATGAATAAATACACAAAAAAAATAATTTCCTCTCCTCCCTAATTTTTCCACTCGGCCGAACCCCCCTCTTGTACACACTTGGTGTGCTCTTCTCCTCAATTTTTTTCTAATAAATTGAATTAAGCGATCACAAGTTTCGGTGTTAAGGCCTTGGGTGAACAAATCAATGAAGGAGGTTCGAAATAAATCAAGAAAAGATAATTCTTCATTTCCGGTGTTTGTTCCTCTTTTTTTTATTATACCAATAGCCTGTTAATTTTATTGTCGTTTGATTTTATTAACTATATCGAATGCCCGGGAACCCAAGGGTACACCGATTGGAATCCAGGTTTCATTATGATTTTATTTTATTTTACGCAATTTATTTTAACCGCTTCCCCTTGTGAGCTCCCGAGTCGATCCAGTCGCATCTCGCGGTGCCTTTCACACGAGGTGCGAGTAGATCAGCTCGGGAACGCGCAAGCGAAAGCGAAGATTATAAATTGTATAAATTAAAACGAAAAAGTAATAAAACTATTGTTTCAGAGGGTGTATCAATGGAGTTCCCGGGAGTTCGATGTAGTTAATAAAATAAACAACAATAAAATTAATGGGGCTAATGGTTGAATGAAATACGAGAGGTACTAGAACGTAAATCAAGAATTACCTCTTTCTTTCATTTACTTCGAACTATCTTCGTCTAATCTGTTCACACATGGCTTCAACATAGAAGCCATCTAAAGTTGCATCCACACCACACTGGAATTGGGATCCCTCAATTCTCTTTGGTAGAAGAAAATTAAAGAGAAAAATACACATCAAGTGTGTACGCAAGAGGGGGGCAGAATGGTGGAATTAGGGAGAGAAAATTATTTTCTTTCTTTATTATGTATTCATTCATTAGTTAATCCAAATAACTAATACACACACACACACATATATATTTATATATATACCTTGAATGGATGCATTAAAACATGTCTAGTTTCATTTAACCATCCATAAGGTAACAAAATCCTTTATTCCAAATAAAGGATTACTAACATGGCACTTTCCAAAAGTGAATTTGTTAGTCAATAATTTTCTTTTCTAATAATTTCTACAAACTTAATTAATGGAGTTGGGCCGATTTTAATTAATTAAAAGACAAGACCTAATTAATTAAATCTAATTTAATTAAAATCCACTTAATTAAGTCCATCATATATTTAATCCAATTAAATATATGAGCCCAATAACCCTTTATTAAATAATAAGACCAACTTATTAAATAATAAGGACAAGCCTATTGTAAAAAATCCAATTAATTTATCCTAGGGCTTATCCATCTAGTGGATCTCTCTCATATATAAGTAATCCAATTACTTATAGAATTAATTTCGAATTAATCCCTCATCCCTTCTCGGTGATTTGTGTGTGATTGTTTAGGTTCACCTTTCAGCTAGACTTGGGCTAGTGCCCAACACTATTATTAATTAAATTCAATTTAGGCTCCCGAGTCCATATGGGTACGGTCTTTTCATCTACTGTCTCTTGGCCTTAGTCTAGGGCACAAAATTGGATGTTGATTTCCATCCGGAACTAGGCGTCTATGCTTAATAATTGATATCGCATTACACCAAATTACACGACATAGGAACCACTTCTTCCTATTCGATCAATGACTGTGACCAGAACTTTATAGAGCGTAGATGCATCTCCAAGTGTATAGGAGATACCTCTGTCATATTTTGACAGGGGTTAGATCATCTTCTTGGAACTCACTGTCCTCGCTATATACTTTGACTGACCTATACAAGGATTATAATGACCATGTTTGAGACACGATCACCTTTTGCACAAATCTAAGATAAAGTCATTGCATGTTGTGATTTCATAAGTCTGAGGGCTACTCCCATACTATCAGAGCCGGGGACTCAAGTCATACCGAACAAGCCTCCATGGTTTTCATATGATGATCCCCAGTAGTCAGTTCAGTTAATTAAGATCGCATAGATGTCCCACGTCTATCGGTGATGAAACATGACACTCATGAAAGGAATGGGACTCTTAATTCAAGTCTCATCATGACTCTCGATGGTCAGTCTTGAGGTCCTCGACTTGGAACATTTTAGATCCAACCCTAAACAGTTGGTTTCATGACCACCATCCAATGCGCAGTCCAACTGTTGCACGATTGTTAAAGTGGTTTGTGGGCATCTGTTGTGATATCTAAGCAGTGCTTGACGTAATTTGGTAAGCACAAAAGATACATGTGCTGATGACGAATTCTTACCACTTTCATCATGACAACATTGCTTAAATAAGGATTGCTTATACGGTTCTCCAAACCGCCAATCCAATTGGCTTTTGGTCACCCATTCCAACAGTTCTATGGCTTTGTAGCATGATTATATATTTCGAAAATATGTATTAATTTTACTTCTAAATAATGGATATCTATTCGTTTTTCAAAAATTGGATTTTCTATAAATGCATGATTTTATTTCAGTTTTTAACTGCAGAAATTCAAAAATAAATAAAAAGTAGAGTAGTACGGTCGTTGCAGCTCTGTTGGCCGGTCACTAGCCAACGGGGCGCAGCCGGGCACGCGTAGCCAGTGGCCTGCATGCTGCGCGGGCGCCCGCATGCACGTTCAGCGCGCTCAGCAGCAGACGACCGTTTGATATTCTGAACGGTTGGGCCCTTTTTTTTTTCTAGAAAATTAGACTTTTCTAATTTCTGTAATTTTCTGAAATTATTAATTTTGGAAAATTTTAATTTTAGTTAAATTAGATTTTCTAAAATTATATTGTACCTTAAATTACTTTGGAAAGGGTTTCAAAAAAAATAAAAAAATTACACATTGGATGTATGGTTGATGTCCATTTTTTTAATTGCATTATTAGTATGTTATTTTCTGCATTTAGTTATATTTTTGGTATTTGATATTGGATATCTATTGTTAAATACATGGATTGTATTTATTTTTTTAACATGTTTATTTGACATATATGTGTTAATTATTATATAATGGATAAATAATGGGAATGGTAACAAATCCCATTACTCGAATGCATGATTTAATTTTATACTAAGGGAGGCCTGCTTGCTTCTTTGTTTTAATTCATTCTTTCTCTTTTGGACAAAATGCATGAAACCCCCCTTTGTTTTAAAAAGTACGCAAAAAACACCCCCTATGTTCTAAATACGCTAAAAACCCCCTCCTGTTTTGTTTTAGTCAGCCAAAAAGCCCCATTCTGTTAGCAATTAACGGGAAAGTGGAAGAGACATGCGTCTGCTGCGTTTGGTAGTCATTTTCTGCTGTTTAGTTTCATATTTAATGATAATTTGAACTAAAATACCCCTCTATGGGTCTATATAATATGCAAAGGATGTTTTGGCTTGTTTTGTTTCTTCCTTTTGTCATTTCATAATCCTAAAAATAAGTATTACACTTGGCTATATTAAATTTAAATTAAAATATTAAATTATATTTAATTTATTTAATATTAAGTATTAAATTATATTATATTTAAATTCAAATAATTTTATAATTGTTAATTATTAAATCCAAAATTATTTTTAATTAATCAAAATATATATTTAATTACAATAATTATTATTAATTTGACAAAAATATTTAATTATTATAATTATTTAAAATATTCTTAATTAACAAAAAGATATTTTAATTAATATAATAAAAATTAATTAAAAATAAAAATAAAAGGAAATCTGCTATTTCGCCCCTTTTTTTGCCGAAGGCGTCGTCCGGATGAATTTCCGACGGTCAATGGTACCATTAGAATCTTCTTTTCAAGACAAACATTTTCATGCCTTTAATTTGAGTTTTCGTTGATCATAGAGAGTGGGTTCAAGCAACGATCGCCGAACATGTTTGCCGTCGATTTATCTCCGTTCGATCGAGTCTCAGTCTCAAATCACCACCATCAGACTCGTCTCTTCAAGACGATTTTAACGAGACCTGCATCACTCAATTTGGCAGGTGGGGTAGTTAGTTTTTTTTTTATAATATAATAATAATATATTTTTAAAATTTTAAATTATATATATAATATAAATTAAATAATGTGTTGAATCTAGACCTTTTATTTTTTAAAATCTAACAGTTGAGATTAATTTATTAGATCTAATGATCAATATTTGGTCAAAAAAGATCCAACGGTCACTAAAATAAGAAATAATATATATTAAGTAAGGGTATAACGATCATTTTCTAAAAAATTAACACCGTTAATTGGATTTAACGGAGAGGGGGCGATTGAGCTGAGTTTTACAAAACACATGGAAGATTTTAGCCTATTCTGAAAATAGGAGATTCTTCTTGCCGACTTTTTAAAACACAGGGGGATTTATGCATTTTGTCCTTCTTTTTTAGTCTTTAAATAATAAGGCTTGCTTTTTTCCTCCTTTTGTACTCACCCCAACTTTTGATTGTTTTTTTAATTTCAGTTGTGATGAGTGTAGTTAGGAATGTGAGGTTTCATTTATTTTGAATAAATGTAAGCTTCCATGGAGATGAAGGCCTAGAGTTGTTGGATGGAGCTCAAGATGAAAGAAGAACAAAGAGGAAGGCCCATTAGAATGATAATGAGTTACTATTTTATAATGGTTAGGGCCACACCCTAGATTGACCACAGACTCACTATGGGCTCAGTGGGTGACTTAGGATTAGGCTTGTGATCATCCAATAGGGGCATGCTAAGTTTGTATTAAATGTGGTGTATGTTTTAATATTTGAGGTACGATGTGTTTGGGATGCATTTGTTTATACTCAATAATTAAAATTGATTGCATGCAAACTCTTGTAATGATGAGGTCTCAGTTACAATAAACTTAGCTCTCACTTGGATGTCCAAGTTAAATCTTAGTCCCAGAATGGATTAAAATTAAAATGGTTTGATTAAATCCAAGCCTTTCGTCCACATAAATGTGGTGCGGATGCTAATTTCACCCATTCTTGGTCTCACGAGTCGTGGCACGTTTGGAATAGAAGGAAGTTGCACTATTGTTGTGAATGAATGGACTATACTCTTGTTTTCCTATCTCACGAGTCGAGGGCGGTAGTTGAGATATTCGTTCAGTTGATGGGTCGGGCCTGACACTAAGTAGAGTGATTCACTTGGAGTCCTTGGAATCACGTGGAGAGACAAGGCAAAATAACTTGAGAATCTCATTGGATGAGAATGGTATAGGTTACTTTCCATAAAGCGGTGCATGGAGAATTGTGTTTGTGGATTCCGAGCCCACTAGGAAATGGTTTCTGAAAACTCCACTTAAGAGTGGTGGGCTTTACGAAGAAATAGTGGGACGGGTTAATAACTGAAAATCAAGTCTTAAACTTGATATATAATATTAGAACAATCGACTAAATTTCTATTTATATTTAATGTAGATGTTTAAGAATCCACTCACTGAGATTTCTAAGACTAATAAATTTAACGGAACAAACTACAATGATTGGTTGTGAAATCTTAGGATTTCCTAGATTTTAAGAACCAAACCTATGTTTTGGATAGGTCTCTTCATCGGGGCTTATCGGAAAGGTCACGAAGCACGTTTGACGTTTGAGAAGTGATATGACAACAACTGGAGGGTTCACAATATCGTACTGACGTCAATGACCAATGACATCCAAAATAATACGATAGGCATGATGATGTCCAATCGATAATGCTCCGCATGAGCCAGGTTTATGCGGTTTCGGACCGGCATATTAGATATATTTCATAAAAGTATTTTTTGGTGCCAAGATGATTGAAGGGTCTTCTGTACAGGAGTATGTGATTAAGATGCTATCCCTTGTGGAGAAGCTCAAGGACCTCGAGGCTAATCTTGAAAAAGAGACGTACATTGATGAGATCCTTCAGTCTCTTCCTCCCTCCTTTGACCCGTTTATCGTGAACTATAACATGAACGGGTTTGACAAAGACCTTCATGAGTAATGTTGGTCCAGTACGAGACAACGATTGAAAAGTCTGCACCGTCGATATTGGTAGAAGAAGCTTCAACCTTAGAAGCGAAAGGCAAAGGGGCCGGTTTGGCAGCCATGGATTCTAAAAGATATTTGCATTAATTACCGTGAAAAGGAGTAATAGAAGAGGGAGTGTCGCAAAGTCCTCGATAATCAAGGTATAATTTGTTATTGAGCTTTAAAAGGACTACTACTACACTTCTTGGATATTGGATATTTGTTGTAAAGCTCATATCTGCAAATGGTTTGCAAGTGGTGTAAAGGAATAGAAGGTCGAGACAAACGTTTCTGAAACTTAGCAATGGCAGGGTTGTTGCTACTGTGGTTAAAGGACTAGATTGACTTAGTTATTAGTGATCATGTTAGGATAATGTTGATAGAATATAATTATGTAACCTAGCATGATCCAATTATATTTTTCCATAGTTGGACGATTTGGATTACATGATTTTGATCAATAATGGTTACTTCATTTGACAAAGAATGATTATTATTGTCTTTTAGGTTGTTTACGTAATTATTTCAACACTATTTCATAATTGAATTATGAGCGCTCAAAAACAAATGGTAGAAATGGATAATCAAATTAATTAATTCTTGAGCCATCCATCAAATGGATTATTAAATAAATGATCCAATCATTTATATATATTCTCCTTCGATCATTTATTTAATAATCGATTTGATGGATGGCTCAAGAACTAATTAATTGGATTAATTAATTTTGAGCTTAAAATCTTTAAAATAATTGGATGAATTTAATAGGTTTGGCTTAATTAATTGGTTGGATCAATTAATTAAAGTTTGAGCTTAGATTTATTTAATTGGATTAAATAAATCTTGCGACTTAGTTGGGATAAGATTAATTTAATTGATTATTGTCCAATGGACTTTGGTTAGACTTGATTCAATTTGATTAAATCGAGCTCGGTGCATAACTGAAGTTCCAACCCATTTGAGGGTGGTTGGAACAAGTTAAGGAGGAGTTGAAACTCCTCACAATGATGAAGATAATGGAGTGGTTATTTTCATCATGGTTGAAGGTTATGTGCATGTGTGTGTACAGGTTGTCTTGGAGGCAAACTTAGTAGTTATTGAATTTTGAATTCAATTGTATGTAATATACAAAAGCTACACACATATCATGTATAACAATAGCCTTAGCCACGAAATTTTGCTCCCTTTTTCTCTCCAAAAATGTTCTCCTTTTGTTCTATATTGAATTGGATTCAATTTAGAACATAAAACATTTCAGAAGCACTAATCAATAGTGTTTGTTCGGAGTTGTTTTTTCTTCTAGTTCTTTGTTTAATCTAGCAATAGAACAAGAACTATATCTCTTCCTTAGTATGGTATGGACAAATTAGAGGGGTTCTAATTTGGATCCTAAAGTGAACGGGAGAACATAAAGGGAAAATGCACGTTGCTGCTTAACTATAGAAACAAAGGTAAGGTTTCAATTTTGTTTCTATGTTTTTGTTTCAACCTCTAGTCACTTGTCTAGCATTGTTATTTGTTTATTTTTATGCTTTTGAAAAACACCAAACGCCCGGGAATTTGAAAGGGAACACCCCTTTGAACCATTTTAAATAATTTTTTATTTCATGCTTCCGCCACATTCCCGGACCATAACGATTCTTTCACATACATCCTGACCCAAATCAAAATCCATAGCAATGTGGAAGTTTACCTTTTGGTACCTGATTTTCTGCCCTCACCTGTTGATAAGTTAAGTATTTATATGCAAATTTTGCTACATCATTTTCCATCATCTACTACCAGTAGTAAGGTTTTAAATTATGATAGATTCTATGATACTAGGATGTATCGTATGTGGTATATTGGAGCTTTCCCTGCACAATCACTTAAGATACACAAATTTGCTTCTTATTCACTAGCACTCCATCAATCCTTATTGAAAAATTGAGCATCTTACCCTAGTTTAGCTTCGCTAGTATCCTGAATAAGAAAAAACCCAATAGGACGATAATAATTAACCACTAAAGTAATTCCACTGGTTATCAAGTTTCAAGATTTTCTTTCCAGCACCTAAAAGTAACCAATACAACATACTGTCTAGCTATACTAATCATGTCCCAATATTATATGCAACTAAACCCACTTCATCACTTCTTGACTCATACCCAAAACTTATCCATGAATAAAAACTCTATTACTTAGCTCTGAATTCAACATTTGTTTTTCTTAAATCTCATCCATATAATTCAACCAAAATTATCACCGCTAAACCCAAGTATTTCTCCGATATATTTGCACTACCAATTTTATGGAGTACCTACAAGTCATCTCATCAATCTAATAAATAGTACACAAGTTAAGTACCTGCCGACTACCCTTTGCCTGCAGAGGTTGTATGCTTTAGAAACAACTACCAAGCAAATGACGTGGCATGCCAACGTTTAGACGGAGGAGGGATCCATGTGCCATCTGGCTGATGTAGAGGCATGAAGGCATTTTGACCGGACATATCCCGACTTTGAGGCAAAGCCTTGTAATGTTAGAATGGGTTTGTGCATAAATAGGTTCACACCGAATGGGCAGTACGATCATTCATACTCACACTACAAGAGAGCAGGCTATCAGAGACGAAAATCAAAGATGGAAATATATCCGTCAAAAAATTTAACCTTTCAAAGACGGATTTAACAACGGAAAACGTTTCCGTCTTAAAATTATAAAATAAATCTTTATATTGATTGAATTTTTTACGAATAGAAATTTTTGGAAAAAAATAAAAAAATATAAAAAGTATTCCATCTTTGATTTCGTCTTTGACTTGATAAAACAAAAAATTTAAGACGGAATATTTCCGTCTTAGATTCTCAAAATCTAAGACAAAATTAAAGACGGATTCAAATTTTTTTTTTTTATTTCCGTCTTTGATTCTGTCATTATTTCCATCCTTATTTATATTTTTATAAATAAAAATTAAAAATAAAATTTGTTTTCTTTTTTTTTTTTAGATATTATTGTTAGTACAAATGAAATTAAACCTCAAAATCCCCAATTGCAAGTTTCCCCCATATTGCAGTAATTTACGAAGTGTTCTTCCTTTCTCGTTGTGCCGCCGTCAACAACTCGCTGCCGTCAACAACTCGCCGGTGTATTACGCAGCTAGTTGTGGGTGGTCGGTGGAGGAAAGAGCCATTCGAACAAAAAGGTTAGTTTTTCTTTTGCTTAGTTATCGCTTTCAATTTTCTCTTTATTTTTCATTTTTCCCTATGTTTTATCTTGTTGATTAGCTTAATGTTGAAATAGATTTCTATATATAATGGTTGATGATTGAGTGGCTTGCTACTTGTTTGAAATTAGAGAAATATTTGAGTGCTTGCTACTTGTTTGATAAATTGCTTGAAAGAGATTGTTGTATGTTTTCTTTTTAGCTTATGATTTATTAACGATGGAGTTGCTGATTGATGGGACTATGATGTTACTGATTGATGAAGTAAGAAAATGCATAACTCAGGCTACTGAAGAGATAGAAGCAACTTTCTTTTCTGTAGGAGGAGTCTGTTTTATTGGAAATGCCCATAGTCTCGTTTGTATCTATGAATATAATCACTTTCAGCATAGGCCAATTGATCTCATGCGACGCTTGACGAAAGGATAGTAATTAATATGTAGATAAAGACTTACAATAGTGGTTTGAGGGGGGAATAGAGTCATCTTGTGAGTAGAAGTATTTTTTGATTCCTCAGTATGTTTATCCTTTTTGCTTGTCTAAATTACTGAAAGTCAATTGGGTTTCACCAGGATATTTATACTTATATTTTGGTCCTGAATCCAGTTGCTCCTGTCGCATCGTATATTATTAAAAAGAGATGCAGTAGTTTCTTGATTATGCTCCAATCGAATTATTACTTTTCTGGAAAAGTAAATAAACACTAAGAATTCATCAGCAATTGTTGTTCCAAATGGATCCATTTGGTAATTTCTTTCTGGTAGACATTTGTTGTTAGATTTTTCTTGTCGAAATTAGTATCTTCTTAAGGAAGAATACTAAGTTATAAGTCGAACTGATTAAATAGTTACACTGGAATAGGACATGTTGATTGTCTAATGTGAAACAACAAATTTAAGTAATCAACAATTGCATCATGATTGTAAAATTTGGGACTTAATTGAAGATATTGAATGAGTAGGACTTAATTCTGATTAGAGAAAACTGCCTTTTGGACTGGGAAAGTGTGATTTGGTCATTTAGAAAGTATGATTTTGCGGTTCTGTCTAAATATATTTTCACTCTGCATTCAGGTCACCTTACGAGCTCTATCTTTCTTCCAACTTATTTGGAGGACAAGTATTTTAGGGTCTCACAGAGCTTTCTTTTTCTGCAGTATATGTGTTTCTAGAATATACATATGTGTGTTTCTTTAAGCCCGTCTGGCCATGTGTGAGCTTGCACAGTATATGCACACGCACATGTGTAAGTTCATCTGTTACATTGTCTAGATATTGGGTTTATTGACAACTCCTAGGAGTTTTTATACATCACTTATTTCTCATCGATTGAAAGATTTGAATTAGTGCCTTTAGAAACAACTTATCCTTTCCCTGAACTAATTATTACTAAAAGCCTGAGAAAATTCAAATAATTAACGTACAAGTACAATAGAACCCTCCAGACGATGGAGAATAGTTACTTCATTGTAGTGCTAAAGTTCAACAAAAGTTCTCATTTTCAAGCAGTTCCTAAAGACAGATAGAGTAATCTTATTATGAGTATAACTTTGTAATTACTGCTATGATGCTTTACAATATAACTTACAATTTCTTAACCTTTCCTTATAATGGGCCCTTAACCGCTAGTTCTTTATAAGGTATGTAATATAGCATATGTCGTTTATAAGTTATTTACATTCCTTAATTTTTTGAACTATTATTGTGTTTAATTAGCTTCTAACTGTTTCAAAGTTTTCACTATATGAGATTAGTGACATTGCTATAATAACTCATGCACCACATTTACAAAACTAGAGCAACGGAGTTGCAAGCTACAACTTACGTATTAAGTCCTTCAGTCAGTCTGTGCAAGTGTAAATTTCTTATGCCTTGGCATATTGTAGTTTCACTTGAATTCTTGTCCTGTTTCTGAATTTCAATGAGTAATTAGACAATTGTCTCATTCTGAACTTACTTCATCAAATCCTTTCTTTTAAAGAATTTGAAGTTTATTAATTTAGTCAAATCCATTTATCTAAAATTATTAGTAAATGCAGAAATCATGAACACCGATCATAGTTGGATGTAGCGGCGCTTATATAACAATGGCTATCTTTTGGATGAATTTGTAGAAAGAGTTGATCAAGAGTTCTTGAACTTTGCCTTCTTAAATCCAAGATTCGTCTCCCATGGACAAATAAAATGTCCATGCACTAAGTGCGACAATAGAAAATTTTTTAGTCGAAGCGATGTGATGAAGTAATAATTTAAGAAATGGGTTTGCACATTGTAAGAAATGGGTTCAGTGTTGGTTATAATGTATGGTATGCACATGCTGAATCGCTAAATAGGATAAATGATGCCAGTGGTTCTTCAAAGGTTCCTAATGAAGAAGGATCCCGTTATAGAACAATGGTGATGGATGCTATGGGCCCTGAGCTTATTCAGAATCCAATGTGTGATGAGCAACCACCTAATCCAGAAGCACAAAAGTTTTCTGACTTATTAAAAGATGCCGATGAGCCACTCTGGGATGGTTGTAAAAATCACACGAAACTTTCTGCTGTATCACAACTGTTAAATATTAAGTCAGAGTACAATATGCCTGAAGCTTGCTATGATCGACTTATGTCAGTCATCAAAACCATGCTGCCAGAAGGAGAGAAGTTGCCAGATAACTTGTATCGAACTAAAAAGCAATTGGCAAAGCTTTGTCTTGGATACGAGAAAATTGATGCTTGTGTGAATAATTGTATGTTATATTACAAAGAAAACAAAGACAAACAACAGTGTCTTGTATGTGGTCATCCTCGGTATAAGCCAAGGAAGCCAGGGGCTCGAAAGAATGTACCTTTTAAGGTGCTACGTTATTTGCCATAAATACTGGAGGGCTATCTAAAGGCCGGATATATGGATTTGGGCGTAGTCAATCTTCTGATAGATTTAGTAGAATTTCTGTTACTTCAACACCTAGGGAATCTGAAGAAAGATACAATAAGTTAACGAAAGTAATGGATGAAAAATATAATGAGTTAAGTATGAAAATGCAAGAAGAACTTTTAAGACAAGAAGTAGAAAGTAAAAAGATGCTAGAACAGGCTCTTGAGGAGTCGCAGAAGAGGGAAGAAGATGCGAGAAAGAGAGAAGAAGATGCGAGGAGGAGGGAAGAAGATACACGAAGAAGGGCGGTGGAGCTTGAAGAAATGGTGCGAAAATTAATTCAAGAGGTGGAATATACCAATCGACAGTTTGCATGTAGATCTGGACCTAATGAACAACAAGATTTTGGTGCAAAGCGTTAGGCAATTTCTGATTTTGGTGCAAATTAAAGAGTATTGGAGCTTAAATAGTGATTATCCTTGTATTTAAGTAAAGAGTGCAAGCTATTGAATGATGCTATGTTTCAAACATTTTTATGATTGTATTTGGTGTATAATTGTGAACATGAAGAATTGCAAGTCTTCTGGGTAAACAACGATAGTATTTCTCATACTTCCACTTTAAGTATATTAATTAGTTTCTTAGTTTTTGTATAGTTTTGGTTGATGCTTGTTTCATTTGTTATAATTGTGATACTTTATTTTGTCCAGGTATTTAGTCTCATTTTATTTCAGCTTTGCTTAAAAAAATTAGGGATTGAAGTAAAAGGGAGCTTTGTCTTCAGCTACAAAATTAAAGACGGATCAAGTGACAGAATCAGCTATAGAAATAATGACGGATTTAGTGACGGATTCAGTGACAACAACATAAGATAATCTTTTGCGACGGATTTTGAGACAGATCAACTACGGATTTAAAGACGGTTTGTCTAAGTTTGTTTGTTAAATGAAACAGATTTTAAGACGGATAATATTCCGTCAAAAATTCAGTGACAGATTCAGGGTACGGAATTAGCCATTGGGCTTTCAGCAATAGATTTTCTGATGGAATTTATCAATCGCTAATACTATTAGCAACAGAAATATAGGCTTCAGAGACGGATTTGTCCGTCTCTGAAAGTTTGTTTTCTTATAGTGTCATGTTGGCCCATTATACTTACACTGTACAATCTCCCACAGGGAATGTGCATGAGTTCTAAGTATATGTTCCTGACGAGGGTGATCCCCAGTCCTTCTAATCCAAACGTCTCATTGATGTTTACCTAGAGCCACTGATCGAGGTGTTGTAGAATTCATAGCATGTGGGTGTAGTAACGCGCGACAGTGCAAAGAACGAGACATTCCCAATGCGCTCCACTTTCATATGGATTTTGAATGACCTATCAACTTATGGGGTGGCGTCTGGATGGAGTTCGGCTGGTGTTTTGGGGTGTACAGTTTCTATGGATAACACACGTGCCCTCTACCTACAAAACAGTAGGAAGGCGTACTTTGACTACCACAAACAGTTCCTGCCCCCCACCATCCATACTGTAAGAACAAGAAAGCATTTACTAAGAACCGAGTAGAAAAGAAGGTTGCACAGCCAAGATTGATGGGAGAACAAATTTGCGATTAGGTGGAAGTGTCGTTGTCATTCTCAGAAGGGTACGGTAGCATAAGTGAACAAAGAAAAGCATCTTCTAGGAGCTCGAGTACTGGTCGATGCATCTGAAACGACATAATATTGATGTCATGCACATTTAGAAGAATGTGTTTGACAATATATTCAATACCTTGTGGATATAAACATAAAAACGAAGAAAAATCTGAATGCACGGAAGGACCTGAACATCATATGTGATTGATCGGAGCTTGAGATGGACGAAAGGATATGTGAACGGATTATCTGGAATTTCCTGATGGTTATGCATCTATTTTGGCCCGTTGTGTAAATATGAAGGAGTTGAGGCTTCACGTTATGAACAGTCATGATTGTCACCTATTCATGAAGAAATTGATCCCCATTGCCTTCAGTGAATTGCTTCCTGAGCTTGTGTGGAGTGCGTTGACAGAGGTTAGCCTTCTATTCCAGATTCTATGTTCGACGATGCTCGATGTAAACAAGGTACAAGAATTGGAAGCTAGTGTCGCAACCATCTTGTGCAATCTCGAGAAAATATTTCTGCCAACTTTCTTCCACTTAATGGAGCACCTCATTGTTCACTTCCCATATGAAGCGCGCATGGGAGAGCCTGTGTAATACATGTGGATGTATCCATTTGAGAGCTAATTAGTACACAGGTTATTCTAGTTTTTTGAAATAATTCTAGTGTCATTAGGTTTCTAAAAAATATTCAGTTATTAGATTTCTTCGAGAAATGAAAATGAAGATGAAAAACAAAGCACAGTCGAGGCGTCAATTATAGAGGTTATTCTTGTAGAAGAAATTGGTCTATTCACCTCTCACTATTTGAGCCACAGATTCTTTGCGAACAGAACAAGCCACGCAGAAATGATGACCTCTGTATGAACGACACTCGCATCCAACGATCTGTTTTCAACTCCCCTAACTGAGGTAGTGGTGCATTAAAGAAGAGATGGCTCAATGGATTAGGACGTCACGTAACTGAGACGTACATATTGACCAACTGTGAAGTAGTGACGCCATACTACGATTAAGTGTAAAGATACCATTATAGTTTATTCACATTTTTATTTTGGACTTTTAACCTATGTATTGATATGTATGTGAATAGTTCCTTTTTGAATGAACTTTACGAGCACCACCATTCGGAGGACCCCATTATTGAGGAGCTAGTAGATACTCAGTTGAAGGATTAGTTCAAACATCGTGTGAGTTATGTCTTATGAATTGTGTTACAACTGTAATTTGTCAATATATGATGCCTTAAATATGTGCAACATTTGTGAAATCCGAATTGAATTACATAGACAACGAGCTTTTGAAGTTGTATTATTGGGGTCGTACAGCTAAGTTCACAATATTCCAGTGCTACTTTGTAAATGGTTACAAATTTCCATATTGAACTTCACATAGTAGGCAAGTCTATTATGAACTGTAGGGTGTGTGTCAAAAACTCAACATAGGCAGACACTGAATGTGACTTCTATGGGATTCTTGAAGAGATAATCTAGTTAGATTACCCACTTATTGCAGATTATTAGGTTTAAATATTGTTGGGTCAATTCCGTAAGAGTTATAAAGGTGCATCCTCGTTATCACCTCGTTGATGTAAACTTCAAAAAACTATACCAAAGAATAAACCATTCATCCTGGCACAACAAGCAGTCCAAGTCTACTACACGGAGTACCTAGCCTGAAGAGAAATAAAGTGGACTGGATGGTTGTCAACAAAATAAAAGCCAGAAGAGTCATTGATAACTCTATATGGACAGAAGTTCCGCTTCAAGAAGATGAGACAATACCTACTTCACAAGTTGCGACGGACAACAATAATTATGACCCACATGACCCATATGGTATACAATTAACTTTTGAGCTTTTTGTTACAAATCAACAAGAAGCAGGTACATCTTGATTGAAGAATTGTGAATCTGATGATGAGTCTGGCGAAGATAGCTTTGACGAGAATTAATTAAAGAAGACAATAATTAGATTTAAAGTTCAGCATTTCTGTAATCAAACATATGCAATTAGATTAATTTTACATTTTTGTAAAAATATTTATTCTATTTAGGAATACTCATAAATAGAAAAGACCATTGGAAAAACTTTCCTATTAAGAAGGGTCACAACTAAACACCATTTCCAAGTGTATCCGTTCCTTAATATTTGTGAAAAATATTAAATTTCAAATAGGAATGATCAAAAAAGACGTGCCTAAATACATTACAATATCATACCAAAAGAAAAAAGAGAGGGAAATTAAAAATATAAGAAAGGCCAATTTATTTTAACTATTCCAAAACCAGTTCCACAAAAAAATTTAATTTCGCGCCAAATTGTCGATTAGATCATATCCGACAGTCTTATTAAAATTTTAACGATCTGATTAGACGATACAGTATAACAGTATAAGATGCTACTTACATCTATGTAAGTCTAACAATCTAGATATACAACTGCACTTGATATTCCAACATATATCAATTTAATGAAAAAAGTTATATATTCCCAATTGTCTTAATTAATTTATGGTCTATTTTTCTTTGATCATTAACACTTTCGGAACGATTTAATCCTCATTTTTTATTTTTTTAGTTAAAAGGAAAAAAAAATTGGCACCATATTTGGCACGGACGTTTTAAAAATAGCAACGGTCATCTAAATACCCTCTTAATATGACGTCGTTTTATGAATGACATCGTTTTTTGTGTTTTGCAAAAAATATAGGAACACTTTGTCCCACCGTGCCTAAATGAATGAAGATTATGACCAATCCACATCAAATGAAATGAAGCATTTACTTACTTAGGAATGGTCTCTGAAATGATTTTTTAAAAATTTGTCTATTCCAAAATTTTAAAATATAAGTGTCACTTGGTAGATTTTTCTTTCCCTTTCCTCCTCCTCCTCCTCCTCTCTCTCTCTCTCTCTATATATATATATATATATTTCTGCCTCTGGCCGTGATTGTTCGCCTTACTGCCGCCGTACGCCGCCCAACCATGCCCCCATCCACTGTCAGACTTCGGGGAGGTGAGTTTTCTCTTTTCATTTATTTTTTCTTTCCCCAGTTTGTGTTTAAAACTTTTCAGAAAATATTTTCAGAAAGGTTTATGAAAAGAGGTTTGAAAATAGAAAAATATTTTCACAATTTTTCAGAAATATTTATGAATTTCTGAAAATACTTTTAGAAACCTTAACTGAAAATATTTTCAGAAAATACTCGAGAAAATATTTCTAAAATTTTTTTCAGATAAGGTTTCTAAAAATATTTTCAGAAATATAACTTAGAATATTTCTAGAAATTTTAGGTAATTTTAAAAAAAATTCATATTTTTTGTAAATTTCGAACTTTTTTATTTTCTGAAACATTAATACATTTCTGTAACTTCAAAAAAAACAATTTTTTTGGAAATTTTAAAATTTTTCTTAATTTTCTGACATTCATAAAATTTCCCCAAGATTTTTAAAAAAAATCTGTAATTTTTTTAAATTTTTAATAAATTTGTGAAATTTGAAAAAAAAAATCATAATTTTTTTATTTTTAATAATTTTCTGTGATTTTTGAAAATTGTAATAATTTTCTTGTAACTTTAAAAATATTTTAATATTTTAAAAAAATTAATCATTTTCTGTAATTTTTTTATTTTTTCACAATTTTCTATTTTTTAAAAAATTTTCTGTAAATTTTTGGTGATTTTTAAAAAGTTTCTTTAAGAAAAACTTATTTTATGTATTTTCTACAATTATAAATATATTTCAGGCTAAAATTAAAAATATTTTTCAAAAATTAAAATATATTTATGAAATTATAATATTTTTGTAATTTGTGTAATTTTTGGAAATTTATTGTATAGTTGTGTAATTTATGCAATTATTGTGTAATTTATTGTATAGTGTAATTATTTGTGCAATTTATTGTGTAGTTATGTAATTTATGCAATTCTTGTGTATTGTATCTGAATGATCAAGTGGATTTATCTAGGAACGCGTGAGCGAAAGCGGTAACTTAAAAAATATATAATAATAAAAATTAAAGCATAAAACAACGAGTCCAAGGGGTGTACCCTTAGAGTTCCCGAACATTCAATGTAGAATAAACACGAAATAATTACGTAAAAGGGGCTGAGGTAACAATATAAAAAAACCAAAAAAAAAAAAAGGAACCAAGGGATGAAATTTTACCTTTGTCAGAATCGGCTACTTTAAATGTTCACGTAAGGCTCCAATGCAGGAACTGTCTAATTCGTCCACACCACACCGGTACTAGAATTTCAATGCTATCTTGCTAGAAGAAAATAAGAGAAAAGCACTCAAAGAATTGGAGAGAGAAAAGCGGCCGAGAGAGAGAGAGACTAGGGAAGGAAAATGTTGTGTTATAGTGTAATAATACTATTTCCAATAATATTACAAACAATAATATATATGCCTTGTATAGATGTGCATAAATGAATCTAGGTACATTTATCCATCTACAAGGTAAGTTAATTCCAAATCAAGAAGATGACTAAATTGCACTTTCTAAAATTGCAATTTACTAGCCAATAATTTCGTTCCATAGATTTTTCATTATGCTCAATTAGGGGTGTGTTGGTTGATTTTTATGACTAAAAATACAAGGCCCAATGAATTTTCATTTAAATCCAATTTCAATAAAAATACACCCAATTGAGCCCAATATGTATTTCATTTAATTAAATACATAAGCCCACATTGTCTTCATTAATTAATAAGGTCCAAGTTATTAGATAATAAGGACAAGCTAAACATAAATTAATCACATTAATTTATCCTTGGGTCTTCCATCCAATCGATCTCTCATTTGCAAGTAATCCAATTACTTGCGGAATTAATTTCAAATTAATTCCTTGTCCTTTCCTGGTGATTTGTGTGTGACTCTTTAGGTTTACCTTTCAGCTAGACTTGGGCTAGTACCTAACACTATTATTAATTAAGTTTACTTTGATTAATAATTCTTGATTAACCCTTAATCAAGTAAGTCTGTCACCATGGGTGGCTATCTAGCAACGGTCTATGGCACTAGAGGCTAGGTGAATATCTGTGTGAACATTTAGGCTCTAAGTCTATACGGGTACAATCCTTCTGTCTACCATCTCCCGGCCTTAGTCTAGGGCATGAAATTTTGTGTTGATTCCCATATTGGACTAGGCATCTATACTTTAATACTTGAGACCACGCTACGGTTAATTAGTCGACATAGGAACCTTTTTTACTACTTGATCAAACCACTGTGGCACGGGTTCGTAGGGCGTGAGCGCGTCTCCAAGTGCATAGGAGATACCTCTATCAAATACTAATAGGGACGGATTCTCTTCTTGGAATTCACCATTCTTTCTACATACTTCGACTGTAGTAGACGAGGCTTATGATGATCATCTCTGCGACACAATTACCTCTCGCACACATCTAATATACAGTCATCGTGTGCACGTGACTGTTGTGATTTCTCATGTTTGAGGACTACTCCCATACTATCGGAGCTGGGGATTCAAGTCATACTGACCAAGCGTCCAAGGCTTCCATTTGATGATCCCCGCAAGCCAATTCAATTGATTCAACACCTATTCAATCAACCCACTAAGATCGCATAGACGTTCCACGTCTATCACTGATGAAACATGGTACACATCAATTAAATGCGACTCCTAGTGCAAGTCTCCATAGACCTCTAAATACCAAATCTCGAGTCCTCGACTTGGAACGTTTCAGATCCGGCCTCTTGGCATTGATTTCATGACCGCCACCCATGCGCGGCCCAACTGCATGGTTGCCAATTACTATGTGGGCTTTTGTTGTAATGTTCAAGCAGATGCAAACATACAGAACAAGTACAACAAAGTAAATGCCAAATAAGTGAACACTCATTTTATTCACTTAAAATAATATTACATAATATCGAGTATTTGTCAGATCAGAATACGTCCAGGCTAATCTAATTTGCTTTTTGATCATCTATCCTAATAGTATCATATTGCTAAAATTTTGTGAAATTTATTGTATTAGATGTGCAATTGATTGTATAATTAGGTTAATTCATGTATATCATTATTTACACAATATTAAGCCAATATTTTCAATAATAATATTATTTACATAATAATGTCAATAATCATAAAATTAGACCAATATTCCCATTAAGAATATTTTTACATAATAATATCAATAATCACAAAATTAGACCAATAATCCCAATAATAACACTGTTTACATAATAATGTCAATAATCATAAAATTAGACCAATAATCCTAATAATAATATTATTTACATAATAATGTCAATAATCACAAAATTTAGGCTAATATTGCCAATTATAACATTATTTACATAACAATATCAATAATCACAAATTTAGGCTAATATTATCAATAACAATATTATTTACATAACAATATCAATAATCACAAAATTTAGGCTAATATTCCCAATAATAATATTATTCACATAATAATATCAATAATAATAAAATTAATCTAATATTTCCAATAATAATATTATTTACATAATAATAACAATAATCACAAAATTTAGACTAAGACTTCTTAATTATTTGTATAGATCATATCTAGTGGTATGCCTCCTGTACCACGTGGTCGCGGATGTAGGCGGGGTCGTAGCCCGCACTTCCAACAGCGCTGTCTGATGCTTCCTAGGTTGAGGAAGCAGTCGTTCATGAAGGGCACCTCGAGGTCCTAGTGGATCTGTTCGGGAACGCACAAGCGGAAGCGGTTAAAATAAATTGCATAAAATAAAATGAAATAGCAATGAAACCATGATTCTAAGGAGTGCACCCCTGAAGTTTCTAAGCATTCGATGTAGTCGATAAAATTAAATGATAATAAAGTTAGCAGGGCTATTGGTATAATGGAAAAAGAAGAGGAACAAAAACGTAAATAAAGAATTACCTTTTTTTGATTTATTTCTAACCTCCTTCGTTGAATCGTTCACCAAGGCCTCAATATAGAGACCCTCTAAAGTCGCGTCCACACCACACTAGAACTTGAAATTTCTCAATTCAATTTGCTAGAAAAAAATTAAGGACAAGAACACACTAAGGTGCACAAGAGGTGGGTTCGGTCGAGCGAAAAATTTGGGAGGAGAGGAAAATATTTTTTTTGTGTATTTATTCATTAGTTATTTCAAACAACTAATACACATATATATACCTTGAATGGATGCATTAAAACAGGTCTAGGTTCATTTAACCATCCATAAGGTAATAATCCATTATTCCAAATAAAGGATAACTAACATGGCATTTTTCAAAAAATTAATTTTGTTAGTCAATAATTTTTTTTTCCAATTATTTCCACCAACTTAATTAATGGGCTTAGGCCAATTTTAATTAATTAAAATATCTGGCCCAATTAGTTAAAGCCCGCTTAATTAAGTCCATCGTATATTTAATCTAATTAAATATATGAACCCAATAAGCGTTTGTTATATAATAAGTCCAACTTATTAAATAATAAGGACAAGCCCAATATAAATTAAATTCAATCAATTTATCATTGGGCTTATCCATCGAATGGATCCCTCTCATATATAAGTAATTCAATTACCTACGGAATTAATTCTCAATGAATTCCTCGTCCCTTCTTGGTGATTTGTGATGACTCTTTAGGTTTACCTTTCAGTTAGACTTGGGCTAGTGTCCAACACTATTATTAATTAAAACCAGTTTACTTAATAATTTTTTATCAACCCTTGATCAAGAAAGTCCGTCACCATGGGTAGCCATCTAGCAACAGTCCATGGCACTAATTTCCATGTGAACTTTTAAGCTCCCCAGTCCATACGGGTACGGTCCTTCCATCTACCGTCTCCCAATTTTAGTCTAGGGCATGGAATTGGACGTAGGTTCCCATCCTGGACTAGGCGTCTATGCTTAATACTTGAGAACGCGTTATGCCAACATCGAAACCTTCTCTTCCTATTCGACCAATGACTGTGGCCACAACTTTATAGAGTGTAGACGCATCTCCAATTACATAGGAGATACCTCTATCACGTTTTGACAAGGGATGGATCCTCTTTTTGGAACTCACCATGTGATGATCATGTATGAGACATGTATGAGACACTAAGCAAGGCTTTTGTGATGATCATGTATGAGACACGATCACCTCTTGCACAAATCTAAAATACAGTCATCACATGCACGTGACTGCCGTGATTTCTCAAGTTTGAGGACTACTCCCATACTATTGGAGTTGGGGACTCAAATCATACCAACCAAGCCTCCAAGGCTTCCATATGACGATCCCCGCGAGTCAGATCAGTCGATTCAACACCTAGTCAATTGACCCATTAAGATTGCATAGACGTCCCACGTCTGTCGTCGATGAAACGCGACACTCGTCAAATGAATGCGACTCTTAATGCAAATCTCCATAGGACACTACGATACCCATTCTCATGGTCCTCGACTTGGAACATTTCAAAAGTAACCCTAAACAGTTGGTTTCATGACTGCCTTCCAATGCGCAATGCAACTGTTGCACGGTTGTTCAAGGTGGTCTTTAGGCTTTGTTGTGATGTTTGCCAGAAAAGCAAACATAAATGTCATGACCACAAAAAATGAAATTCTAATAGCGCATACTCATTTTATTCACTGAATAATAATACATAAAAAATTAAATTATTGTCAGAATAGATTATAAGCATGTCAATTCAATTGGCTTTCAGGTTACCTATTCTAACACTTTAACCACCCCCACTACCTAACACGGCCAGACTGTCTGCCCCGCAAACTCCAAATGATGCAGGACCATCTAAAGCTGCACCAGCAGCTAAGGAGGTCATGTAGCAGGCTGCCACACCAACGGAGACTCCACCACCACCAATAGTGCCCCCATCATCAGCACCAGTACATCAGCATCAACGACATAAGGTAAATTAATTTATGAAATTTTTCAGTATTATTTTATCTTGAAAATGTCTAATTAACATGTCCTTTAAGGTCTGATCATCGCTTCCACGAGGTTATCAATGCGGTTGTGCGGGAGACTTTCCCCACCAGTGGCAATGTCTAAGGCAAGTGACGCCAGAGCACCAATATATCTGGTTCGAGAGCATGAAGGTAACGTACAGTATCATAATTTGGTAATATCCAATAATCTAAATTGTTTAATTAATTTTACTAATTTTTTGTTTAATTTTTATCATTGTAAATAACCTATTGTTGGGACTGTGACGATGAGTCCATGTTCTTCGTCTTCCACATTTGGGCCTAAAAGTACATCTAGAAGATGGTCGTGCCTGGTCAAGCCACTTAGCTGGCCAATGAGGTTTGGCGCCAAGTCCAGGCATACTAGGCCAACAAGGACTTCCATCATGATTCCTCGAAGAATAAAGCGAACCGGACAGTGAACCCCACAGCATCCTCGACTGTGTATCGCAGGGGATCTTTCTCTATTGGCCAGCACAAGAGGAAGTTTAGTAAATTACATTATTTTTTAAGGTTTATCATATTTTATAAATAAGATGCTAATTGTTTTATTTTTCTACAGGAGGCAAAATTCGGTCAGCAGCCTAAGCAAATGGAGTTATTTGAAATATACTACAAGAAAAAGGAGGACGATGGCTGGAATGGGTTGAGAGTGGTTGAGGTGGCGGTAAGTACCTTATTAATAATATTTTTTTAAGAAACTAATTCTTGGTTAAAAATACTAATAATTTTGTTTGTTTTGCAAGAGACGTTCCAAAAGCTGATGGATGATCGTCAACATAAGCCCACGATAGAGGACCACTATGCCCCAACCGAATCGAAGGTTTCCATATCGATGATGGAGTAGTGGATATGGCTGGCTACAGTCGTGGGCAAGAACAAAGGCCAAGTGTTCAGCCTTGATTCTAAGGCCCACGTTTCCAATCAGACCTTTACATCATAATTGCCACCCCCCCCGACACCGCCACCACCACAACCAAACCTGGCCGTGGAGGACCGCATCGGCCGCCTCGAGACGATGATGGCCATGATGAGGGAGATGTGGACCAACTCAGGACCGTCACAGCCGACCGCCTCCACTAGCGCCCCAGCATTGCTTCCGAGAGACCGCCTGATCCTGAACGAGGACAATATGAACATGACCGACAAGGACAATTTAGATTAGGTTTTCAATTTTATAATCGGATATTATTTTATATTAATATAATATTCTTTTTCTTAATTATTTATGCTTCATAATGTTTATTACATTCCATTATTTCAAATTTATTCAATTAATTAAATTTATACATATAATTAATTAAAAATTTATTAAAATAATTTAATGATGTATTAAATTTTATTAAAATTTATAAATTAATACTTATTAGAATTTATTAAATATATAAATAAAATTATTTATTTTAATTCATTACATTAATTATATTATTTTTTATAACTTATTTTATATTAAATAATTTATACAAATTTTATTATAATATCAAAAATTACTAACGATTTTAGTAATTGTAAAGAAAATATTACAAATACTTAGAAAAACTTTAGAGGAAGGAGAACAAAATACTTACAAGGCTCTCTGATGGAAATAACTGTGATACTTCGAGAAAAAGGAAAGAAGAAGAAATAACGGGGCAGTTACCTGTTTTAACACGTAGGAGGGAAGTTATAGGCACGCTCCAGTAACCGCCAGTGAGGGGGCGGGCGACGATCAAGAAGGCTTGGCCTAGGCCTAGCCATCATTTCTTGGCAGGGACAAAGACGCGTTGCTCAAAATACGGATAGATGAAAGGATTCGTATAGGCCGAAAAGCTCAAACGAGCAAGGACCCCTTCCCCAACTGACAGAAGGGTTCCTCCTAGATCGAAAGGAGCAAGAACTCCTACTCTAAAAGGAGTTGAAGGCATCCCTCCTCCTTAAAGTGGGGGGGACTGAAAGATGGGTAATGGCCTAACATAATCCGGCCTAAAAACAAGGTGAGAAGCCCCAGACACCCCACCTACGTATGCCCATGACGAGTAAAGACACCCAGAGAACACGGCCCAACTTGCCTAGCCCGAAACTCCTACAACCGGCCCAATCCTCATACACACGCCAGCCCTTGAAGCATACGTGGCACACACATGGGCCCTCCACGTATGCCCTTAGACCCCCCTCCCCATGGCTGTCAAAGAGTACGCGTGGCGAAAGGCTTCCCCGTAAAACCTAGACTCTAGCGCCCGACTGACTGCAAGAGGGCTGGGAGTGCTCCTCCATCTTGGACTCTCTCCCTCACTTAAATAACTGTTCCTCATGGCATAATCTCTAAGAAAGAGGATTCAATGATGCTTTGCCTCAACTAACTCTACTCGTTTTCCTCAGGAACAGGAAGCAGCATCACTCCCATGGCAAGGAGGACTCTCCGCTATAAATAGGAGGTCCATATCCCAATAGAGGGATGCCTTCACGCTGTAGAAATTCAACTATTGTTTTGCTGATCTATTGTGACCCTCATATACTCAATCCACTTTTATTTCTTCAACATTATATCTTATTCTTTTAATACTCCTCGCTATTTGAATCATTATTCTTTTTAGTCGAATACTAACTCAAGCATCGTAATGCTAATATTTTGTTTTGCAGGTTCTCTCTCTCAAAAGCTTTCATTAGATTGGTCCAAAAATCCACTTCCAAGATCCAAGATCTTGGCTTGTGCTAGAATCACACGCATCAAATACAAAGACACAATAAATCAACTGAGAGTAAAAAGAAATTTAAGAAATATCTTCAAAATGGATATGATTTTTGAAAGCAAATCTATGCCACAGGACCACATATGGAATTACTTTTGCTCAAAAAAATTGTCCAGAAATTACTAAGGGACAGTTAGGTGCATAAAATTTTTAAATAATAAAAATATTAGCAAAATACTAACTTTGTAAAGCCAATCAAATTAATATTTAAACATGATTTTCATGTTAATCACTAAAATGAAAAGTGATAAACCATTCAAAATTCAATAAATAAGAATTGCTAAATGTCTTTTGGAAAATTAGTTTAATTAGACAATAATTTCATGTGTTGAGCATATGTTGGCAATTATACTTCTAATTTTTCAATCCGAAGTACGCAATAGTCATGGTTAATTATTAATTTATCATATGTAAAACAAACAATAGTAAATAATTGAACATTATCTTAACTATAAGTCCGAATATAGGGTAGCAAAATTATGGTTCGAATCTCAATTATAGTTAAAAACAACTGAAAAATCTTCTAGAAAATTTAAAAATTCATAATCATGATTAAAAGGAACTTAAAAATTATCAATAAAGTCTTAGCCTAATGGTTAGGCACTACTAGAAAAAATCCTAATAACAACGCGTATTCCTTGCAATAGTGAAATTCGTTGCTAATTTACATTAGCAACAAATTTAGTAAGAAAAATATATACTTGTTAATTAGTTCGATGCCGACTCCAGCACAAAATATTTTTGTTACTAATCTTGCTACAAAATTTACAAAGGAGCTATTGCTATTTTTCTAAGTGTCTGCTAAAGGACCATCAGGACCCAAGTCTTTTTATACCTTTTGAGCAATAATGATATTCATGTGAGTCTTTAGATACATATCAAAACTGGGTTGCAATGTTAGGCGCACGACACTTTAAATAGTCATATATACATCCAAACAAGAGCAAGAAGTACCTAGTAATACTCTAGTGCAGGATGAACTAGATCAGCCGGGATGCTTATCCTTCGTAACAATTGGTGATTTATAATCAAAGATCCTTAGGAAAAAAAAAAAAAAAGAATCATGCTATTTTATTCATTTTGAGAGCTCCTAGGTACGTATCTACACAAAAAAAGTAATGGGGGCAAAAAGTAGGAATGTTTGAAAAATACTATCAAGCTCCAAAATTGTTTAGAATACACAATTAACAACTTTCTAGATGAGATGGTTCATCCTCTGTTTTTAATTATCAAATTAATCCTAGTTCTTCCTAGTATATAATCCACTGACTAAAAACATCACCAAATTTGAATAGAATAATAATCTAAGTATTTGAATTTAGCCCCTCAACTTATCAGTTGCTAGAAAAAACCAAGGAAACAGAACCAATTCACTATTTATCTATTTTCTTGAAAAGAATTTTTTCCCATCAATTATGTTATATTATTTGGCTCTTTTAGTTTTGGGTTCTTAGCTATGATAATTTGTACACGTACAAAGATGGAGTTTGAACTTGAATTTGTCTTGAAGTTATAGCAACTTCTTTTTGTGCTTTCTACTAGTATTTCATGCTCTAATGTTTAGGGTATTTTTATATGTCTCTATATCTATGAAAATTGCCTCCATATGTAATAAAGGAAAAAGGCCTGCATAGCTACAGTTGCAAGATATAGAGGCACTCTAAGAAATTGCCTGTTTAAAGAGATTATGAAAGCAATATATATAAATATTACATTTTGTGATTTATTAATATGAAGTAAAAATAATTTAATGCCCAAGATGTTTTTAACCAACATTTTAGGGATAGAATTCTAAGAGATTTATCGATATTAAAATAATGGGTTAATTGGTCATAATTTTTTAACTTACTTAATCCACCAGCTGTGGTCAATTCTAGTGATATTCAGTAATTGCAGGAAGAAGTCTATTTTCTATATTTCAAAAGCATAATTATTCAACATGTGAAGAGTTCATGATGACCAGTACACAATTCTAATGTGGCACATTTTAGCTATCAAGACTGAAAAGAAGACATTTTGGATAAAAGTACGAGGATTGAACCTTTCTATTGAGGTCGTAAAGACAGGAATTAAGCCCAAGGCCACGAGTATACATGAATAAGGTTCAGACACTAGGGTAACCATTATCCCCAGCACACTTACCAATCTAGCTGCAACAATTTTCAACAATTACATTTCTATTAGTTATTATGGATACTATCTCTACCATATTAAAGCTAAACAAGAACAAGGTGCTTGATTGAACTTAAAATTGCAAGGGTTTATCCATGCATATGATGACTCAAACGATTTAGAATTTGGGAGAGAAGACCCCCTTGGGAAAGGGGTTAGGAAGAAAAATTGTTTATCATTTTAAATTATTTTTTATTAAAATAATTTTTTTTTAATAAAACATCAATTTCTTTGGATTGTTTAATGGTTTTTAATTAATTGGAATTAAAATAATTAAAGTATTATATTTATATAAAAATATAATTTTTAATATCATAATGAATTTTTTGTATTTAATTAACAATTGAATAAGTATAAAAACTTTACATACTTTTTTTATTTTTAATATTTTATTATTTTTCAAATTTTGTTTATGTAAAGTTAGTTTTTAATGTACATCTATGATTTTAACTAGTCGTTATGGCACGCCATCCCTTTGTGTATATAATAAATTATTGTTTATATTTTAAAATATATTATAAATAAGAATAAAATATATAAAAAATACATCACATTTAATAAATAAATAAATAAAATAAAAATTAATTTAGAGATATTATCAATGAAAAAGAATAATTGGTATCGTTGTATTACAAATTTGTGAGTAAAATTTTTATATTAGTATAGATAGATAGTATAGGTATATCTATACTATATAAAAAGAAAACCCCATTTTCACTCACAAATAGCGATTATTTACACCGAGATATAATTTTTTAAATTACCACAAATCGCCTTATGTATTTTAAACCACACCTATTTAAATTCTTCGTTTATCTATATATCTATACTATCTATATATTAATACTAATATGAAAATTTTACTCATAAACTATAGTTTGTAAAACAGTGATACCAATTTTTTTTGTGTTGATAATATCGCTGATGCATGTGATTTTAGCACACGTCCAAAGTCCTTGTATCTTGATGCTGGATTTGGGCTAATTGAGTGAAAGAACTTGAGAAAAAGGACATGCAAAACAATATGTTAGCACTTCGATACTTAAGTTAGTTTCAAATTTAAGAATGAATAAATATAGAAATAAATTATAACGAGAAATTGCAAAACAAATAAGAATTTCGAAGGGCAAGAACACGAGTTGAAAGTGAGAGATCTTGAGAGAGTTTCCAGATTGTTGAAGGGGGGTCTGTTGAGAGGTGCCACCCGTATTTATAGAGGAGGAGCCCCTCTTCACAGGGACTCTGGAGAGAGCTATGTATCCGAGAAGGAAGGCAGAATTTTGGTCGATAGGCCGCATCTTATCCCCTTCTTGAACAACACGTCTCTGGATAAGGAAGGACTCCTTCTTCATGAAGACTCTTAACTTGCCAGGAGTCATCTTAGGCTGTGGTGTCCAGTTTTTTTAGGGCACCTTCCTTCCCTCGGGCTGACCTCGGAAGGGTGCAGCAGGCCTTCATACTGGACCTCCTTCTTGGTTCAAGTTTGATGAAGCAAGCTTCTTTCATGGATAGGTTCTGGTGTGGTGGGCTCTCTCTTGGGCCAAGCCTAGTGGGCTTCCCTCTTGGGTCGAACCAGCTGCAGGATGCTTCCTTCTTAGGCTATGTCCAACAACCTTGGGCGGGCTAACTCTATCCTGGGCTGGCGAGCCTGACTTAGGCTTAGAATTTCTTCTTAGACTAATCGCTTTTGGGTCATACCCATCATTTAGTCCTCTCCCTCCCCCCCCTCACTAAGGAGGAAGGATGCCTCCTAACTCCTTAGAGTAGGAGCCCTTGTATCATTGGACGAAGGAACCTTTCTTCCTTAGCATGGGGTCTGTAAGGAAGGAGGATGCTTCCTAACTCTTTGAAGTAGAGTCCCTGTAACCTGGGAAGGAGCGACCCGTTTGTACTAGCCTGATGCTCTCCTTTCTCGTGGCCTGCTGCAGACTCTTGGGTAAAGGTATCCTCAATCTTTTGGCAGGCCGATTTGACGATCGTAATTATGGTAGGGGGCGCGTTCTTTTGGTAACTGTAGCACCCACGTATGATTACTTTGCTCCACACGCGTGGTCTTCACCCTAGTGGTTACTAGGGAACGTGGGTTAAAGACTCATCCATTAGTAGCTTTTGGTTTCCTCCCTCTTCTTTTTTCAAAAAATTTTCATTAAAGCAATAGGATCTCCCTCCAGTCTTCGTCTTCCTTTGTAAGTATTTTCTTTTTCTCTCCTTAGAGTTTCATCTTTCCTTCAAAATGTCTACTTCTAGCGAGCCTGTACGTTTTCTTAAAGAGACCTTCTTGAGTGACAATCCCTCTGAGGGGACTTCGAAGAGGGCGGACCCTATTCCGCCTCATTTTGGAAGGGGTAAGAGCACGGACCTTGTTCTGCATATCTTCAAGTCGAGGGAGACCCCTGGTAGTGAGGACTCCTGGGCGCCAAGGAATCCCAATTGCCGCGGAGTCCAAGGCTCTAAAGAGACCTCCCTTGAACTATGCCTTCCAAGCTAGCGAGGCGGTACACTTAGCAAACCAGGTGTACGCTACGTGGAGGTGGCTAAGTGTGGACCTTGGGCCAGTCATCCTTATTGAGTCGTGTTTCTAGGCTAAATCCTGGGATGCCTTTGCTTCCACCCTTCTTCCTGGGCCACTAAATTTCTTAGTCTGTTGGGGTCACTGTGTTGGGTGACTTTGGACTTTTTTGTTCTTCTTGGGCTAAGCTTTTCTCGAACCATATGCATCAATATTCTTGTTAGATCAAAAATTAAAAGTACCCTCTCGAGCTTTACCCCATCTTAGATCTTTTTTTGAAGTTCCAGCTATTTGGCATGTAATATTTCAAAATTACCTTCTACAAAAATTTTGACCATAACTTAACGCTTTTCATTGTAAAAATGCCCTTTCGGAGCAACTTGTAATATTTTAAAAACGTAAAAGGTTAAATGGTATGATTTAATATAGTATAATTAAATGTTATATTTTAACTTTTTTTAGCCATTTAAGGAGCTAGTCATGCATCCGTACATTATTTAAAATATTTTATAATTTTACATGACTTATTATACCACTCTTTTTTATTTGTTTAGTTGCAAAAAAAAAAAAACAAACAGAAAATAAAATGTTAATCGTAACTACAACATAAACAACAAAATATTAAACACTTCTTCATTATGTTAAGAGAAAAAAATGAAATAAAACAAAGACAACAAAGGGACCACATGCTTCATTACACACCAACAACAATCCGGTTAAAGTATGGTAAAAGTATTATAAACAATATTAAAAGAAAATCATTAAAAGTTGTGTTTGTCCCTCCTGTGATCCCTCTCAGGACCACAACCACAAACTTGCCCCAACCACAAAGTATTTGACCAAAACAAAAAAGTTCACCTCGTCCAGAAAGTATGTAACCACAAAAGTCTCAGCAACCAAACAACAGTACTTAATAATAATATTTGTTATAACATAAAAAGCAAATAACAAGACACACAATAAACTATAAAGAACTAAAACATAAAATCACCTATTGTATTCTTGGGGGATCATCATTCAGGGTTGGGTCTCGCATGACCATTATGGTTGATTGCTTCTCTAGGTCTCTTTCAACCAGAAGATGTTGATGTTCGATTTGGGGAAATGAATTATTAGGATTCAAATTTGGAGAATTTTGGGCGAATACAATGAGGCTTTTATGCTTAAGAGGCACGTGGAATTCATTTTCTCTCCAAGGGTGCACAATCAGCATTAATCACCACATATCATTGCACATGGCAGGACATGTGTATAAGTTGCTGGAAATCAACTAACTACCTTTCATACTGACAAATTCTCATTGAATTTCAAAATCTGGCCAAGCAATGAGTACAAAATCCTAAATCTGACTAAAATTCATCAATTTGGAAATTTAAAAAACTAATAAAACTGGGTAAAAGTAATATTGGGTAAAGTTAAAGGACTAAAAAAAATAATTCTATGTGTACTTTAATGATTGCATCAATTTTTTAGTAAATGGAGTGCAACTGAACAATACATTAATTTAATCAATACATCAACATAAGTAAAAACTATAAAATAATAAGTTCCAATAAATTAATATAAAGTGATACAAGTATCTGCACATCAAGTGGAGCTCAAATCCATGATATCAAACTAAATCACGGGATGTCAAACATAATCACTAGGCTAAGATCATGGATCACTCTTATGTTCTATTTGGATGGATGGATTTAAATTTGAGAAATAATATTTGGAGAACAAATTTTCAAAAATTTCATACCATGAGAATTTAAGTTCATCAATATTGTTATAAAATGGGAGATGAAAAATTTTAAATCCTTTATGTGTAAAGTTATGTAAACTTAAAAAACAAACCTAATAATGAGAGTCTTTATGGCTTGACGAATATTTGAGTAACACCAAATAAAATACTATTTTGAATTAAATATTAGGAAAAATTGCATAAAACCCCCCTGTGTTATGTAAACTTGGCAAAAAACCCCCTGTGTTATTTTTATATGGAAAAAAAACCCCTATAATTATAAATGTTTCTCACTTGTCCAATTCCATCTTTGCCATCTAACGGAGTTAATTTTTTGCTTAAGTCCCCGTTATGCCCTTATTACTTATTACCGCAGTAAAAAAAAAAGGGTGAATGCTTCATTTTCTTTCTTGAGACGCCGCGAAGAAGTTGGGAGAAGAGGGGAAGACGACGACATCCAGGTTAGGGCTTGCAATTTTTGGTTAAATCTTTCAAAATTCTCCATTATTTGCACAAGTTTAGTTGTTTTAGCCTTAAGATCGAGTTTTGTGAAGCTATTGATTGGGAAGACGAAGTAAAAATTAGGGTTTGCGAATTCGAATTTCTGAAATAAATTTAGCCAGTTAGACAAGACAACGATCTGAAGAACTCTATGAGTTTTTCACGGGCAGTTCGGCTAAGTTCCAACTGATTTTTTACGAAGATTATAATCTCCGTGATTTTCTTTGATAATAAAATATCAGGTTACTGTTGCGTAGTTGCAATAAACATGTGATATGTTCACCTCGTTGGCATTATTTGTGGACTCCCTTTTCACTCCACCGCAATGCCACATTCATGGGAGAAAGTTTTAGTTGCATGAGTGAATATTAACCATACATTTATACAGATAAAGACCCTCAGAGGCATCCACTGTAGATAACATGAAAATGTTGTTAGGAATGTGCTAATTTCACATGAAATGTCGAACAATTATACACTCAACCTCAGAAAATATCATCCATGATTTGTGGTGGAAGGGTATTTACTTTTTCCAATATAAGCAGCATTTGTTGTTGTTACAATGTCATAGTTTGATTGATGTAGCAGAAATATAGGCAGTTTAATAAAAAATCATAGAGTTTTATTGGGAACAGTAAAAAATAATCAGAGAATTCTACATGAGTAAATGTATGTGTAAGGTCAGTTTTACTATTTGAAATTCGCAGGATTTCCTTATTGAAATAGAGGGAAGTTGGAGGGTTCAATGGCTTCTAATTTTTGTTGCTCTTGAAATTCATTAAAATACAACTGTAATTTGGAGTGCCCATGTTGTATATGCAAATTGGTATAATTTCTAACTAATTTGCTTTGAGTGGTTCTAAGAGCATCTAATGAAGACTGTTTGCATGCTCTAGTACCCTTGGATGCTCAAGAGTAATTCTTGGTCAAAATCGAGCTGTTCAGATAACACGTTTAGAGGCATAACAGTGCGAAAAAGGTATATTTTCCTACATTTTTGACTGAATATTTATTGTAAATTTGCACCGAATGCTTTGAACAGTGGATTCTTCCACTATTGGTCCCCACACCCTAATCCCATTTGCTTGAAAAGTTGTATTTTATGTTTTTTCATTTAATTATGCAAAGGGGTTCTTTGCAAAGGGGTTGTGGCCCCACTTGCTTATTTAATTAACAGTTATTTGCAAAGGGGTTGTGTCCCCACTTGTATATGTTGGTTGCTGAATTTTTTATTTGTATATTTAATTGAAGAATGGTGTTGGATGATTATGCTGATTTTGATATATGGCTTGGTGGTGTAACTGAATGGGTGCCTATAATTAAATATGTAGGTGGTAGTAGAGTATGGTTTCCAAATGTGAATTTAAGTCTTGTTATGTTATGGACAGTTGATGATATAACTAAGTATTTTGGCAGCAGATTTTGCAATGTAAGATGGATTTTTATTTAAGTTGTGGTACAATAAAATATATTTTGTTATGGTACAATGAAGTGTATTTTGTTGTGGTACTATGAAGTATTAAGTGTTTTGTTGTAGTACAATGAAGTATTAAGTGTTTTGGCCAAGCTCTAGTAATTTAACATGGCATTGTTTAAGTGTTTTGATGTACTACAGTGAAGGATTATTCAGCTAAGTGTTTTGTTATGCTATAGGAAATTAATTGTTCATATGTTTTGATTTTTTTGGTACTACTTTGTTATTCAAGTATATATTTACAGGCAATCAATTTAAATACATCCAAAATGGGATCAACATTGCGAACATCCAAAATACATCCGTTAAATTACAACATATAACTACTTGAATAATATTGCAACAAGCAAAACAACAAGAATTAAAAAAAAGATGCCTTCATCATTCGTTCATTTGCTTCAAGTCTCTTGATATTAGATGTCAAATCCTTGCATATAGATAGTACTTCATCAAAATCGTCCTATCTGTCTGGACTGGGCTTCTTCTTCGAATTTAGTAGATTGTGTTGATGTTGACTGTGAAAATTTTTCCACAAATACTAATAGGGCCCAACCAACAAAAAAAGTTACATTCATTTGTTCTACAATTACAAAATAATTTCCCTTCACTTTCTTTGCTTGGACCTACAACTCTAATTGCGGCATTTTTTTGGCAATAACACTTTGGATTTCTATATCATAAATCAATTTTTCCATCTTTCCAAGTGGATTTTTGAGAAGCAAAAGACATGCTACAAAAATAATAATAAAAGTATCATAAATAAATATTTTTAAAAAAATTAATGTTAAATAAATAATGAAAAAAAATTACCTGGAGAAAACTAAGCTTGCAGCAGCCCAAAATCTGAATTTTGTGCAGTATGTTTGTGGGAGGAAGTTAAGTGTATATGTAGTGGGGGGAAGGGTATTTTGGACCTTTACACTACCAAAAAGGCTGAAATACAGTCAAAAAAGGCCCCCACTCTCATTTCCCCCCGCGTGTACAGCACCTTCCGTCAGTTTTGGACGGAGGGGGTCTTTTTTCAGGGTTTCAAAATTCACAGGATCTTTTATGGCTATTGATTTAACACAGGTAAATTTCGTACAATTTTAGCAGGGGGTATATGGAATTTTCCCTAAACATTAAGACATAGGATTCAATAATTTATATTTTATAAGAAGGTTATAATATGCAATACAAAAGAATTACAAAAAATATTAGTTCACACTTTTATAATATAAACATAATAAAATAGATTAGGTGTCAATATAAATATACAAATAGATAGATTTTAATTTTTTGAATTTAATTATTAAATACTTGATTATGACACGTTGGGAGCTTATATTATACCTAGAAGACCCTAAAGAAAATATTTACGTCAATAAAGACTGTACCTAGGCATGTACGCGGTGCAGATTGGGCCAATTTAGATAATTTTTTTAGTACAATTCAATGTTTGCAGTTTTTAGAAAGTATAGTCCAAGAACCAACTCGATATCATCAAAATTGCACTTTGCTGTCTAATTGGGTTGATGCGAGTTGAGGTGGTTTTGCAGTTTTTAGTATAGAGTCAATCACTTGTATAATTATAGTAGTATGTTGTTATAGCTTATGCTTTTGGTACAATCATTGTCATAATAAATGTATTTTCTTGTAGCCATAATTAGCAAAAATTTAAAAATATGAGATATCATTTACAATGTATAAAAAATATTTGCTTATACATAAATATTTATTTTAGAAGACTACAAATAAATATAAAAAGTTATGGACTATTTTATGGATAAAATTATGAAAAAAAGCCCTTATTCGAATCAAATTATATAAAAAACTAATTCTACTAATACATAAATATTAAATAAATATTGTTTGAATTAAAAAAAGATGATTATGAAACAGATTATAACAAAATAATGGCATCATTTATTTCGAGCCTTGCACTTATCAACGGCATAAAGCATAAAAAATATTAAAAATTACCAAGAACCAAGAATTAATTAACTAATTCATATAATTTACATATATATATCTATATATATCATATACGATATTGTAATTGTTATAATTATCTTGAATATTGATTTATGTACTATCGCAATATTTGTATAAATATGAAGAGTTATAGTATATTATTGTTGTTGTTATTATTCTTCTTCTTTTTATTATTATCATTGCGGTCGAACGCAATTTATGCGGTGTACGTAAATATAAAATCAAATCTAATTATTAAAATGCGATCGTTTTTTATTAGTCCAAGACCATTCTAGCCCATCTTTAACAGCTAACTGCGGTGCAGTTTGGCTTGGGCTAATCGATTGAGGCGACCCGAAAATTTGATTGAACACTCCTAACCACACTAATTTTCTTACCCTTTTCGCACCCCATCTTAATTTAGATGTCTTGGACTTTTTTCACATTTAGAATGCACATTTAGTTATTAAAGTACTTGATTTTGATACTTCTATTATTTTACTTTTTGTACTCTCTTTATTCCTCAATAGTTGTTAGAAACTCATGACTATTACTTAAAGTTTACTAGAAAAACTTAAATAGTTCGAATTCAAGATTTCATAATTTAGATGATAAACTTTTAGAAATTAAAATTCAAGTTGAATATATTCTTTGAGGTTTGCAATACATTTTGAATTTATTTTCTAAATTATTAACAGTGAGTTAAATTCTGATAAGATTGTAGAAAATAATATTAGTGTATAATTCCACGGGGAAGAAAAACTTAATAATGACCTTGTTTCATGACTTGACAATCAAGTGAATCTGCATATACAAATATGTTTAATGTGTCAGTGATCAAGTTTTTATCTATTTTCTCTTTTTAAAAATAATTTGGAGTACAAAAAACTAACGACGCGTATAGCTCCTGGAGCACTAAAAATTATTAATATTTTCTTGCATTTGAATAAGAGATATAATTATTGTATAACTTATTATTCTTTTTTTTTTAAAATGTGGACGAATAAATTTATAATTTTCGTAAAAATATTAATTCCTTAAATTAAATTGAGGAGACAAAATACATTGGGAGTACATGCAGGCTCGAATTGAATTTTATGTTACAATCTCTATTCCATCTTCTACTCGATTCAATATATGCATATCATATTTTAAAGATGGCATCTTGTATTTTATTTAGAAAAAGATAATACACACGTGGTGTGTGTATGTTGAATAAAAGAAAAGATGAAGTAGGATTTGCAGCTGAAGATCAGATCAGCATGTGACTTGAAGAATAGTTTGAGGAGGAAAGTGTATTTAATAATTTATTTGGATAATTTTCCACTATTTTTAGATAATCTACATTAAGATTAATTATTTATTATTAAAAAAATATAAATTATTTATGAAAACAATCTTAGATTATGAGAATGAGATCAATTATTTGTTATTTCATAATTAGTTTTTTATAATATCAATTATGTAACTATAACAAAGGTAAATGCTACATTTGGTCTTTTAAGTTTTCATTTTGAATCATTTTACTCCTTCAAGTTTATTTTTCGGCTTTTTAACATCCTTAACGTTTTGTTTTTTGTCTCAGTTTGGTCACTCTGACAATTTTTCGACAAACATGTGGATGAATTTTGACAATTTGGAGAGAAAATAGTCAATAAATTTATTAATTTTATCATTTTAGTCTCTTAAATTTATAAAATTATCAGATTAGTCCTTTTTTAAATGAAAAAAACAATTTTTTTATATTTTTTATGCTGATATGCTGTAATTATCTTTTGTGAATAAATTTTTTATTTTAACTTTTGTAAACATGATAAGAATATATTTCTTAACTTAAAACAAATAGTCTCATTTTTCCCAATAGTTAAAAAAATCAAAATTATGAATAGATTTATAAAACTTATATCTAATATGAAAACATAATAAAAAAATCTGAGTCACTCACTTTTTGTTTTAAGAGTTGAAGATAAGTCTAAAAAAATTAAACCTTAACAATATTCATTAAATATTTGGATTTTCAAATGAAATATTGTTAGAATATACTTTTTAACTAGATTTTTTTATGGATTATATATATAACTCATTTTTAGAGATTTTCTAAATAAGATAGTTTCATTTTTTTGAAAAAGTTCTATAGAAACCTCTTAATTTGAATTATATATATATATATATATATGAAATCCACCAAATAATCTAGTTTAAAGTACATTCCATCAATTTTTCTTTAAAATCTTAGCTGTTTATATTTAATAAACAGTATTAAAATTTAATTTTATTAGACTTATCTTTAACTCCTAAGATTAAAAAATCGACTTAGATTTTTTAATTATATTTTCATATTAGAAGTTTTTATAAATTTTATTCATAATTTTTTTTTATTTCACTTTTAAAAATAAAAAAAAGAGACTATTTGATTTTAAGTTAAGCACAATATGTTACTATTATGTTCTCAAGAGTTTAAAGTTTTTATGTTTTAATTACATCATATTCACCATATAAGATTGTAAAAAAAAAAATCTTTTTAAAAAAAGGACTAATTTGATAATTTTACAAATTTAAGGGGCTAAAGTGATAAGATTAAACTTAAACTGACCATTTTACCCTCCAAAAAGTCAAACTCCCACCACATTCTTGTCGAAAAAGGTCAGAGGGACCAAACTAAAATTTAAATTAAAATTTAGGGATTCTAATGTTAAGAAATGAACTTGTATGACTAAAGTAAACTTAAACAAAAACATAACGGACCAAATAAATATATATGATTTACCGTTTTCATATATAAATTCTAAATTTAAATCATATATGAAGAGCCTTTTTAAAGTGTAAATGTTTTTAGGAGATATAGCATTTTGCACTCTCTTTCTTCTTGGAATTAATCTTTAATGAGAAAACCAACAAAAATTGGAATTTCAAATATGCATAAACTCATTTACTTATTTTTAGGTTGGAGATCCAAATACTTTGTTAGAATTTTCACTTCATCTAGAGTTGGTATTTCTATAATTTTCTCCAATAGCCCATATGCAATATTTTTAATGTACGGTCAATTTAATACATCTAATATTATTGAACTGATTGGTGACATTTATGTAAGTTTGCATCCAGACAAACTATTAGTTGTTAAATTATTGATAATAATTCATAGGTCGCATAAACAACATTAAAATTTTCCCGTAAAAAACTTCTCACAAACAACTCAAATGCATTAATTTCAATGTAGAATAAATTGATGACTTTTCTTGCTTTGAAATAAATTTAATTCGTCATATTTTTTTGGGGTTAAATACAATGTGTCAATGAAAAAGTACAAGAAAAGTACCTATGAAAAAACAAAGTAAAGAAGGTAAATTGCATCATTTTTAGTGTCACATGGAGGTAAATTGCACTTTGTTTTTTCACAAAGACTTTTTTGCACTATTTCATTAACATAGAGGGTAAATTGTATTTAGTTATATGTAAATGACCTGTAGTTTGAGAAATTACATTTAACACTCTTAACGTTTGTTTTTACCTAACAAATAGATCCCCCATTAGTCAAAATTTACTGAATTTGTTAATATTAACAAAAAATTGAATAAATTTCATATTTGAACCCTATTGACTTATTACTGATTTATTGCCGATCAAATAATTTTTTTTCTAACCAAACATTATAGGGGGTAAGTCACTAATAAGTCAATGGGGGTAAACTACAACTTCTTTATACTTTTCAAACTCAAACAATTATTATCATTATTGTTCTACTTCTAAATTTTTAGTACTTTGATTTATTAATACTCTTTTGGATATTTTTTTTAAAGTTTATTTTAAATCCTTTTTGGATTTATTATCATCTAAGTTCATTACATCAAATTATTATTTAAGTTCATTTATATAATCTTAACTATTATTTTTTCTAGTTGTGATTTTTGTATGATTTAATTTATTATTTATTTTATTTCATAATGCAACCATAATTTAAGTAATTATTCAAAATAAAATTTTTATTTTATAAAAAATAAAAATAAAATAGGCACATTCGTGGTTCATGGGTTGGCCCGAGTTTATAAATGGACCCAATTATGGCCCATTCAAAGCCCCAGGACCACTCTAGGACCAGTCATGAGTATTAATAGATTGGTCCTGAATAGGGTTTTTTCAGACTGGTCCGTGTTGGTCCTGAGCCGACTTGACCTACTGTGTACCTAGAGTTAGATGGACTTATAAGCAGCCTGACATATTATTTTTTTATTTTAGAAACTCTTTTTCAAAGACTTTTCCGATTAATTTTTAATATCTTATAAATTGTGAAATATTTTATAAAATATTTATAAAACTTATAAGCTCACCCAAGTACATTTCTGTCTGCTTCACACATTGGTTGTCTTTATGCCGACTATCAATCACAAATTCATGGACTTTTTTACTCTTTCAAAAATAAAAAATAAGAAAAACAGAAGGATAAATCACAACAAGTTCATCTAAAATTTGACATAATTATAATTTTTTTATTGTTTGAGAAATTATCAATATTCTCTAATTTTGACAGCCGATCAACAACTAATCCAGTACGATAGTTTTCGATTAGGATAAATCACAACAAGCTCATTTAAAATTTGAAATAATTATAATTTTTTTGGCAATGATATATAAACTCATCAAAGGGAGACATTGCTCTTCCTGATTCATCCACAACAATCAGACTTTGAGAAGAAAATCCCTGCACTGAAGTGCTCCATTAGAGGAAAAAACATTCTAGCTACACATTTTCTAGTCCATAGTCATGCAATGATACAAACTTGCCTAAACAAATAAATACTATAGCATCAAGCAAAATATAAAATATAAATATTTTGATACAAAGGGTTTATTCATTTTGACATTTTTTTTAAGGAAAAATAACTGATAACTAGTACATCATTAAATTTCAAACTATTCATAAATAAAAAGATAAAACAATAACAATAGAGCAAATACAATAATATATAATATACTAGGGAGACGTTGCTCTTTCGAACTCATCCACAAAAATCAAACTCCTACTCCTAAAGAGCTGTTTGATACATTAAGAATCAAATAATTGTTTGCTAATGTACCTATGAGAAGCATCCTGCATGATAAACTAGCTCAGAAATAATGTGGCACATGCTGATCCACAAGGAAAAAGAAAAAAAGAAGAAAGAAAGAAAAGCAACAACAAACAATGCAAGATTTGAAAAATGATAAAAAGAAAAAGCATATAAACAAAAGAAGGAAGAAAATCAACAACCAAAAAATGCAAGATCCGCAAAATTAAAGAAAAAAAAAAGCAATATCCACTAATTCGACAAGAGTATGGAGAACAATGTTTGCTCCTGAAAAGAGAAGAGAAGAAAATAACTATTATTATTATTACATGTGCAAGGTACTTGCTATGCTAGTTTATTCATTTTGTGTTTAGCCTTTTCAATTTATAAAGTATGTGTGTGCACATTTAGAGGGAGAGTGTTTGAATGGCCTATTGGTAGGTTGTGGGGTGACACTGAGGTGATAAACATTGAGTGGGGTGTTTATTGAATTTTTTTAAGAAAGAAATGAGGTTCTGTCCTTTTCTCCCAAATCGGGGACAATGTTATCCCCTTTTACAAGTGTCCAAAAATGTCAAGATGTGTTCCACTCAGAATAAGTACATAGACTACTTGGAACTTTCTAATCTGATAATTGTTCTCTTGCTTGGGCAGGTACTACTCTTCAGAAATCTCGTTGTGGTGTGTCATTCTTACTAACAAAATTGCAAATCGAAGATATAAATGCTTTGGTAGTGGGGCAATTTTAAAAATCATAAGAGTCAAAGGGATGAAAGAAAGGTATTTCCTAAGTTTTTTGTATGAAATTCTATATGATACAACATTATGAAATAGACTCTTGGGAATGCCAATAATTTTGATTTTTTCGAACTCAAGGAAGTCCTTCCATCTGTTTAGACAGCACAAGACTTGCCTTGATCCAATTTCCCAATCAACAAGCCTATTTCAAGCGAATAGCTAAAATAAATTTATTTAATTATTGTCCAATAAACTTTGGTTGACTTGATTTAATTTGATTAAATCGAACCGGTGCATATTTGAAGTCCAAGCCCATTTGAGAGTGGTTGGAACAAGTTAAGAAGGATTTGAAACTCCTCACCATGATGAACATGATGGAGGAGTTATTTCATCATGGTTGGAGGTTATATGAATATGGTTGTATAAGTTGCGTTGGAGGCAAACTTAGTAGTTATTGAATTTTGAATTCAATTGTATATAATATAAAAAACTACACACATATCCAACATAACCACCAGAAAAGTCACGAATTTTCTCTCCATTTTCTCTAAAAAACATTCTCCATTTTGTTCTATATTGAATTGGATTCAAATTAGAATACAAAACAATCCAAAAGAACTAAATAATAGTGTTGTGTTTGGAGTGGACAATCCAAAAGAACTTTACCTTTTTTATTTTGTGGTGTGGACAACTTAAAGGAATTCTAGTTTGAATTCTCAAGTGAACAGAATGGGAGAACATAAAGGAAACAACGCACGTTGCAGATTTCTAAAGAAACAAAAGGTAAAGTTTCACATTATGCTTCTATATTTTTTATTTCATCCTCTAGCCACATGTCTAGCATGCTTATATGATTATTATTATACTTTTGACAAACACCGAACGCCCGAAAATTTCAAAGAGAATACCCCTTTGAACTGATTTTAAATTTTTTATGTTATAGTTCCATCGCATTCCCGGGTCATACCAATTCTTTCACTAAGACCCTTTGATGTCTAAGTTAGTGAAGATATTCGAGATAGAGGAAATGATCTTAATGTGAACTTAAGTGAACTCAAGTGAACTCAAAGTAATCTAATCTGGATTTTTAGTGTCATAAATGTCTTCCTATAAATGTACTCAACACAGAGTATTATAATGTTTGGGTGGGTTCGCTTGCCTATCCGAAAGGTCCATTTCCATTACTCCATGTGTCATCATCCTAGCTCACGTGATGTCACGTAAATTGATGGCCTCAGTAGCAGGTCTTTTAGGTCGGGTTGCAGATCATGAAGGGGCGCGGATATTTGGGTTATACTTGTAAATAATGCCTGCTTTGAGGGCATTTTTGTTATTTTTAATAGTAATTCTCTTAATCCCTATTAGTCTCCATGCCATGTCCTAATATTTTTAAGTTTTTTGTATCGTTGTGTCTGCATCACCGTATCCATGTCCATGCATCACAGATTATATGTTTCAAGAACAGAACTTAAGACCTCAGCATTGGTATCACCAGTTAGAGCAACTCAACTAGCACACGACACACAAACTTATTGCACATTTAGTAGAATTAGACCAGAACTAAACGAGAGAAAGAAATCATTCATATTACAAGCCAAAAACAATGCACAAAGTAAATAGACTTTGAAGGAACCACCAATCACCTCTAAGAGCAACAACATGAAAACTTCCACCATAGCTGTTATTTATGCCTTACTTCAAAACGCAAAGCAATTCCACGTACGCCTACATTCATGGAAAGTTCATCATGTACACCAAAATCAAAAGCATCTACAAATTACATATGGGATGTCTTTTGAAATGGGCAAATTGTAATTTACCGACATGTCATATAGAAAATAGGCAAACCACCCATTTGTGCCAAAAGAATCATCAATTTTATCTCATTCAAAAATTAAAAAATTTACAAAATGCCCCCTTTAGGCAAGTGGTTAGCATCACGTGCCTTGGGTACGCTTTTGCTTCATTTTTAGCTATAGAATCATTGTTATATTCTTACTCATAAATTGTTAGATCTTGTTTTATATATATAACAACGGTTCAAACTTAATATGACCAATTTTTATTTTTTCGAAATTATTTGTATTTCAACAATTGATTTGAAAAGATAAGGTATTGGCCATAGATTAAGTAATATATGATTTGGACCTTAAATTACTAAAGATAAAATATGAACCACTTAATTATATTATATAAGATCCAACAGTTGTGAAACAAAGATATAAAAAAAAAGAGAAAAATATGTGATTGCACAACATTACTCGCGTAAAGGGGGTATTTTGTTCCTTTTTTTAAACATCGAAAGAATAAATTATTATTTTATTTTTATAAAGAAGCTATATGTCTATTTTTCATATCACGGGTAAGTAGATGCAATTTACCCCATTTGAAATACATTAAAGTCACCTATATATTGGAAATTTTAACCCGGCCCCGACTTGACCAAACCTGAATTAATTATATGACAAGTGCAATATAGTTGTCGTGTGATTAATGTACAATATAAGAGAAGTGATCAATCATAGAACATGTGTATGTGCTGTTATTGATTTGATTTGACCAAATCTGATTTGAGTAAGAATTTTCCATATGTTACCTTTTAGAAGTCGAACTTGGTTTCTCTGGCTTTTCTTTATCCGCCCTCGATAATGTCACGGGTGCATTCTGGATATCTTGTTCACAGGATTTGCATTTGAAGTTCCCTTCTTCTCCGAACCTTCGGCGGTCCATTGTGTAGTTTTCATGGGTTAAGGCGATGATTTTGCAATTGCATTTTGTCATAAAAATGTTTTCATATTGAAATATGTTATTAAAACAGAATCTGCACACTGCTTCCTCTTTATGGATCTTCCCAACTTCTTCTCCTGATATATAAAAGCATGCATGAAATTTTAAGAGTAAATTATATTTAGCCATTCAAACCATGCCCTTTTCATACTGTATCATAAAATTTTTTTAGGGTAAATAGAAATTTACCCCTCTGTGATATTGATAATGTGCACATTACCCCTCTATAAAAAAAAATATAGCGATTTACTCTCCCTTACTGTTTAAGATGAAGTAATTCACCTCCTTATACAGGGAGGTAAATTGCTTAATTTTAAATAACATAGGGAAGTAAATTGTTGTATTTTAAAAAATATAGGGATGTAAATCGCTATTATTTTTTTCATAAGGGGGTAATTTGCTCATATGCGATATAACAAGAGAGTTTCTTGCATTTTTTCTATTTTTTTTTTGTGTTACTTACTATTTTAATTTTATGAAATTTGCACTTTTTATATATGATCTTTTTCTTGTCGATTTTTTTACTGGAAAAATATCATATGAAAAATATCACATCACATTGTTTTTAAATATCACATATGCACTCTATGTGATATTTTTTGGGCAAAAATTCAACAAAAAATGAGTCTTATATGGGAAAGTACAAAATTTGAAAAATTGAAATGGTAAATTAACAAAAAGAAAAGGTTGATAAAATATAGAAACGAGTATCGTTCGGATGATAAAATATAGTTTATTTGATTATTAATCATTTTTTAATCATGCAGAAAAATTAGTAAAACAACATCGCATATTAAGACAGTTATACTTATTTGCCTTGTTTTGGCCATTTTAGTAAATTTCTACCATTTACGTACTCCATGTGCAAAATTTTTAAAATAATTGAACAAAATCACGAAGATGGATTCATACAAAACTAAAATTGCTAACCTCATACTTGCAGGACCAAAATTGTAATTCCTTTTTTTTTTTTTTTTTGCGTGAACAATTATATACCTTCAACATTGCTCTGAGGTGCTAACTTGACTCTCACATTTATTTGTTCTTTCTCCTTCAAAGTTTCATGAAATTAAATAATTTTATATTATTGAAATTGAATTACTCTTGAAAAGCGAATATCTTTTGTTGAACTCTTTTTAACAATAGAATGCGCCTTGAAGGAAATTTCAAGTCGACACGTCGTATCCCAAGTACTTTAGTTGTAATGGAGTTCTCCATGCTTACTGTCCTTCCATTGATGGCCTAATAAGACACAAAGAGTGATTTATCAGCACAAACTTCCAGATTCGCTCCAGTGTCAATCAACTAGTCATACGATTCGTAAACAGTCAAGAGTTCGGGTTGTATAGGTACATACCCGCCAGTTGATCCTGAGGTACTACCACTGCTAGAACCTCCCACAACCATGTTGACAGATGTCTACCCAGTCTTGGCTTTTTTATTAGGACAAAGCTTGGCCTAGTGTCCAACCTGCCTGTAGTTTCAGCATGGTTTGTTTGCTTTTGGTTTCTTATTTTTGGAGGCCTTACCTTTATTGATGGTTTTCGAGTTTGAGTTAATCTTGTTCACTTTCTTTTTCCCCACTATACGATTGGCCTTAGGTTGATGTTCAACAGGCATCCTATGGGTCTGATTTCTATGTTCTTCCTCAATGCTGATAGCAATCATAAGAACATTCAGAGACAATCTCCCTCTCTGATGCTTGAGTGTCATGCCAAAATTTTCTCAAGATTTGGGAAATTTGTTCACTATGTACATGACCAAAAACTTCTTTGGAAGCTTCATCTCAGCATCAACCAGAGCAAGCTCAAGATTGATAATCTTATGAGTCTGTTCAGCTACAAACCAGTCCTTAACCATTTGATACCTCATGAACTTGGAAACATAAAACTTTTCGAGCCCTTGTTCGTCAGTATTATACATTCTATCCAACTCATCCCACGGAGATTTAGCAGTGTAAGAATCGGAACAATAGACATCAAAGAGCGTATTTGACAAGGCTGACAAAATTGCTCCTCTACCTATTTGATCCCTCTCTATCCCTATGCTATCTCATGTGTTCTGGGATCAGTATCTTTAGGTTCAGGCCTGATAACCTGAATCACTGACAAGAGTCCTCTCATCATTAAACAAATTTTCATTCGTTGCTGTTAGCGTTTGAAAGCTGGCCCAAAAACTTGTCCGCCAGACCGGTCAAGTAGACCTTGGGTGTGACCAGAACTGCAACAAAAATCGGCTCGGCCATCTTTAGTATCTTAGGAAACTAAAAGCAACATTCAAATAACGAGTTTGAGCCCAGCAGTTTCCCAAAATAGTTCCAACAAACAAAAATCTGATTTTTCAAAACCTATATATTTTCTTCAAGATTGTTCGAAAATTTTAGTTCCGAGTAATTAAAGCAACATTTTGAAATATGACAATCGAATTTAGAAATAAAAAATAATTAAAACCACGTTGGACCAAATAACATAAAATAATTACGAAACCTATTTACGATAAAAAAATAAATCGAAACACCTACAATGAAAATTATATCGTAACAATTCTAAGTCCAATTGTAATCGTTAGTTTAATCGAACCGCAGAGTTACTGCTTGCCTTGAAGTAAATATACGTCCCGGATCAATAGTGCACCGGGTACAACGTAATTTCTTCCATGATAAGACGGTTACAGTTCTTTCGGTTTTAACATTATACCAAAGAACCCCACGAACAAATACTCAAAAGCTTGTTACCGAAAGTAAGTTCAAATTTCTAAAATATTGGGAGAGAATCAGAGAGAGAGAGAAGGTTTCAAAAAGAGAGATTGAGAAACAAATTTGAAGTTTTTGGTGTTTTGAAAATGAGAAATGGATGGACTATATATAGGCATGACCAAAATCCACTACTAATTACATTAATAAAATCAGCCATAAAGTGACTTCAAAACCCAATTGAAACAGCCATGAAACGGCCAAAATTATTTCTGTAACAACAAAGAAATTAAGAGGCCATAATGAGGTGATTCAGTTTCCTTCAAATTTCAATTCTATGATTTCTATTTTTGAAATCAAATTCAATAGAAGGAAAGCTGTCTTACTTTAACTATTAAGACAACTTATTCTGTGCATGACAGCCAACCTATTCATAATCCTTTTGCCACATCTAGGTTCCTCAACTTAAGCAACTTAATATTTATAATATTAGAATTAAAAGTAGTTTCTAGTTTAATACTTTGAATTAAAAATCCAACAAATACTTCTGACCTGATAATTTTGTATTAAATCTGCTGAACGCTCACAAATTTATGGCCTAATGGAAGGATTTCTCATTCAGACAATATTTTCTTAGTTTTGTATTTATACTCATAAAACTCAAATCAATTTCTATGGAATTTCAAGCTGGACACTTTCATTTTCAATTGGTTTTGAAAATAATCAAAGTAACTGATAATTAGTATATAAATAAATTTCAAACTACTTATAAATAAAAAGATAAAATAATAACAATAGAGGAACTACAATGATATATTACTAAAACTCCATGCAAATTTTGCAAACCCATCAAAGACGTTGCTATTTGACACATTAAGGATGAGACTCCTACTCCTATTCCTAAAAAGCTATTTGATACATTCAGGATGAGAGAATGGTTTGCTAATGTATCTATGAGAAACATCCTGCATCATAAACCAGCTGAGAAATAATGTGGCACATGTTGATCCACAAGCAAACAAAGCAAGATTTGAAAAATGATAAAAAAAAAAAAGAAATATAAATAAAAGAAGAAAGAAAAGCAACAACCCAAAAGAGCAAGATCCACAAAATAATAATAATAAAAAGCAATATCCACTAATTCGGCGAGAGTATGGAGAACAATATTTGCTCCTGGCAAGTGAAGAGAAAATAACAGCTATAATTATTATTACATGTGCAAGGTACATGTTGTTCCTAGTTTGTTCAGCTTGTGTTTAGCTTTCTCAATTTCTAAAATATATGTGTGCACAATTAGAGGGAGAGTGTTTGAAAAGCCTATTGGTAGGTTGTGGGGAGAAACTGAGATGATAAACATTGAGTGGGGTGTTAATTGAATGTTTTTAAGAAAACAATGAGGTTGTACCCTTTTCTCCCAAATTGGGGGCAATGTTACCCCTTTTGACAAATGTCCAAAAGTTTCAAGATGTGTTCCACTCTGAATAAATACAAAGACTAGTTGAAACTTTCTAGTATGATAATTTTTGTCTGGCTTGGGCATGTACTACTTCTCACAAAATATTATTTTGGGATGTCATTCTTACTAATAAAATTTCAAATCTAAGATATAAATGCTTTGGTAGTGGGACAACTTTTAAAATCACAAGAGCCAAAAGGATGAAAGAAAGGTATTTCTTAAGTTTTCTGCACGAAATTTTATATGATACAACACTATGAAATAGACTCTTGGGAATGACAATAATTTGGAAGTTTTCGAACTCAAGGATGTCCTTCCATTTGTCTAGACGACACAAGACTTGTCCTGATCTAATTACCCCATCAACAGAGCTATTTTAAGAGAATTATAATGTTGTTATTGAACATTTATTTTCATATCTACTTAAGGAATGAAATTGTGGATGTCATTCATAACTTAATGGGATAAGTTGTGAGTAAAGGTTAGCTTTCAATTTTATCTTAGTAGGATATGGTTGTGGATTGGCTTTTAGGTGTGCGTTTACTTTAGATCAATTGCTCCTCTATAGTGGAAAGGAAGGGTGCGTGTAGATGAAATTGCAATTAGCATTACATATTGGTGAACTGGTGAAAATATAATGTGATAGTAGAGATAGGATAAAAATTGCCAATTTCTAATCTTGAAAATCTTACTACCAGTTATCCCCCGAGAACTCCTGTGCTTCTGCACTTGAAGGTAGTTATGCACTCTTCGTGGCAAGAGCTTCCTAAAAAGTGGCAGTTTTGCAGGTTGAGGTTGATGAGGATCCTGTTGAAGCTAGCAAGGGTGACCAAGATGGAAAAACTAAGGTACTATCCACATGCTTTTTGTTTTTCAAAAGCCACTTGTGCCTAGACGGGGGGTTTGGCAGACCCCTACCTGTTTATTACCTCAGAAAAAATCATAGAGTGTACAATTCAAAAACAGTAAACAAGGAGTACCTACTCCCTTTACAGTTAAAGAAATTCTAATCTATGTGCATAATCAAAAGCAAAGTCTATTTGAGTCTAGAAAACAAATAGAATGTGCTCATCCCTTTTATACGATGGTCTGACTTGCTGCGTAGTGCCCCCGCCAATCTCTTCCTCAATGCCCGACCAGAAATCAATCTCAAAGCATCACTCAAGGTCACCGGCGAAGGAAGGGAGTGCCCAATTTATCAAGTCTGATAATGCTTCGCAGTACTCCTGTAATGTCCTCATGATATATATCCCGAGTCAATTATCGAGACGTGGCGTCCTTCGCAAGATGACCAGCCGCTCCATTAGCCTCAAAAAACATGTCGTACGTCCGATCGTAATTCCTATTTGAGCGATATTGGGATTGGGAGCTTACAAATGGGACCCATCCAATATGGGTGAGCCCATGAAGTGCTACGTTTTTAATTTATTTTCTAAAGTTGCTTTTCTTCTTAATGGTTCCTCTATTTGATGTAGCTTTTTAACCTTAAGGAAATAACTAAAGAGGAATACAATGAGTTCTACAAGAAATATTTAATGAATACTTGGAAACTCTTTCCATTTCACACTTTACAACTGAGGTTATTGAAGTTTCTTATCATTGGGACAACTCTGTTTAATATCCACTCTACAAGCTCCATGCTTCATTGGATACTTTTACTTGTTGATATGCCTTTTGGACTTACTTAGTTAGATACATTACGTACAACCTTCTAATTGATAATTTTCCTCTTGTTGTGGCAGGTAGCACTTATTACAAAATTTGCGTTTAGGGTGTTGTTCTTACTAAGGGAATTGCAAATCAAGAATATAAATTCTTTGCCCGTTGCACAACTATGAAAATCACAAGAGTCAAAAGGATGAAAGAAAGGTATTCTCTTATTTTTTTGGACGAAATTCTATATGATACAATGGTATGAAATAGACTCCTAGAATGACAATAATTTGAATTTTGATGAACTCAAGGAAGTCCTTCAATTTGTTGGGATGACATAAGACTTGTCCTAATCTAATTTTCCCATCAACAGGTGTGTCTTAAGAGAATAAGGTTGTAGATGAATGTTAATTTTTATATCTACTTAAGAAACTAAGTTGTACATGTCATGCTTAACTTAAAAGGATAACCAATGAGTAAAAGTACTTTCACTTCTATCTTAGTAGGATGAGGTTGTGGATAGGCATTAGGTGTGTGTTTACTAAGACTAATTGTAAAGACCCATGCCAATTCCATGTTTAATTGCTTTTGAAATTCTTCTTAAATTTTTTTGAAGAGTATATTGATTTTTTAACTGAACTCATATATTTAAGTTTTTCTTAGTAGCTTCTCTCAAGTAAGAAAACAAGTTTTACTTAATCAATATAAATAAAACTGAATATTATTTGATGTACATTTCTACGTACATATTTTTAATAATTGTAATGCATGTGTAATGTCTACTATCACAACACCATGTGACATGCATTCTTTTTCGTATATTAGTAATGTAGATTTTGAACATCAGAGTATCGTATGTTGTATAATGCAGTTGATCTTGCCTCAATCAACTTTAATCATGAGAATTGATGTTCTCTAAATAAGTGAGCGCTCTTTGCATATTGAACTTAAAGGATTATTTGGTGATCAAAAAGTTGTTTGAATGACTTTCTATGTGTGTGCAATATCTTTTGTTTCTGGTATATGGAGAAATTAACAAACATTCTCATCATGTGGGTGCAGGAAACTTGTTAAGAGCTCGGAAAGAGGAAACAACACTGGTAGCTTAAGAGAAATTAAGTTACTTAAGAACAAAAGGCAATGAATCTGTTGGAAATGTTTGTTTTATTTTCCTTTAATCCTTAGATTCTCTATGAAACTCATTACGTTATAGGCTAATATGATATCATATAATAAAGTCGACTAACTCGGTGGGTTGTTAGTCTTCCAATTAAGAAAGAGGTGGTATATGGATCGATAGATAAATGGGTTAGCATTGGGGACCAAATTTTCATTAATTGCTCTAGCGACGACATTAAAAATACCCCTTGGAAAAATGTTATTTAAGTAAGCATCTTGCAAATCTTAACTTCTGTGATGTGTTATTGAAATTTTTCACTGAATTGCATTTTGGTTTGCATTATGTTGCTTGTCAGCATTGTCTGTTGTTGCAAATTTAAAAAATCTGCGACAGCAAGTGAAATTTTGTTGCACTCGTAGAAACCACATCTTTGTGTTTTGAATGCGTGATGTTTAATTTTGTTTTGCTCTAAAATTGATTCCTTTTGCTGAAAAAATTCAATTTTTAGAACCAGAATGAGCACTAAAATATGCTGTTGAATTCCCTTATTGCATTAAAATTATGAGAAATTCTTCTTCCTGCTAATGATGTTTGCTGCATACATTTTTGTTGCAACAGCTATTTTATAATTGGAATGTTGTCTTACACGGGTGACTTTTTTGCTATTTTTTTATACAACAAGAATTAATTTCCGAAAAAGCGTCGGGGGAAAAGCTTAAGTGAATAGGAAGCAAATAAAAACAACAAGATCCACAAGAAAAGCAACAGCAAAAGAAGAGAGATCTGCAAAGAAAAAAAGAAAAAAGAGAAAAGCAATATATAAAATAAGAAAGAAAGAAAGAAAAACAACAATATAAAAAGCAAGATCAGCCAAAAAAAAATATCAATATCCACTAGTTCGAAAGGAGTATGGAGATCAAATGTTTGCTCCTAGCAAAAAAAGAGAAAAAAACAACTATTATGATATGTGCAAAGTACTTGTTGTGGTAGTTTGCTCATTTTTGTGTATTAGAGGGTGAGTGTTTGAATGGCTTGCAATTGGGTAGGTTGTGGGGGTGACATTAAGGTGATAACCATTGAATTTTTTAAGAAAGCAATGAGGTTGTATCATTTTGTCAAAAACTGGGGGTAATGTTACCCCTTTTTGTAAGCGTATAAAAGTTTCAAAATGTTTTCCACTCAAAATAAGTATGTAGATTACTTGGAACTTTCTGATCTTATAATTTTTCTCTAGCTTTGGCAAGTACCACTTTTCACAAAATTTCCTTTTAGGATGTCATTCTTACTAAGAAAATTTCAAATTCGAAGATATAAATGCTTTGGCACTCGGAGAACTATGAAAATCATATGAGTCAAAGGGATGAAAGAAAGGTATTTCTTAAGTTTTCTGGACAGAATTCTATATGATACAACACTATGTAGTAAACTCTTGGGAATGACAATAATTTGAATTTTTCCGAACTCAAGTAAGTCCTTCCATCTGTTTAGACAGCACAAGACTTGCCTTGATCCAATTTCCCCATGAACAAGCCCATTTCAAGCTAATAAGGTTGTAGTTGAACATTTATTTTCATATCTACTTAAGGAACTAAATTGTGGATGGCATGCTTAACTTAAGGGGATAAGTTGTGAGTAAATGTTAATCTTACTAGGATGAGGTTGAGGATTGGCATTAGGTGTGCATTTAATTTAGATGATATGAGTAATGTGAAGCTTAATACATGGTTATAATTCATCAAATGTTCATATTTATACTCTTTGTGGCAGGTTAGCCACCTCATGGACGTTTGTCGTGAATAGCGTACATAGCAACAAGGGTGTGTTTCTTCGGGAGTTTATCAGGCATGTCTTTCAATCTACATGATATTGATATACCAATCTTTCAATTTTGCAATATGTTAGTACATGTTGATACTGCACTAAATAAGGTTTCAGAGTACTGTTTGAAAAGCATGCATGGTTATCTAATGCTCCTGTAAACTAGATTTTAGTTGGGGGAGATACGGAAACACCAAATTAGATTTAGTTCATTACATGGGATGAGAATTTTCACTCTTGAGAAAAGAATTATTACTCCAATTTTGTTCGCATAACTACTTTGTTGTCTTTCTATTGTTATATCCATTCATTATTTGGTCTAAGTACGAATTTTCACTTTTATATAATATTCTTTTGTTATCTTTGACGACACTTATCTGTTTGCTGAAGGTAATGAATATCAGTTGCAATATAAATTTTGTTATACATGTTATATCCAGTTACATGCCTGTTGCTCATGGATCTCAACATCCGAAGAAAACATCCATCTGCGTGTTGAGCACTATTTATGTCTTCCCTACCATGCTTATGCCTTCTTAACGTTTTTACTAACTTCCGAAAACTTTGATCTTGGTCAACATCAATGCAAGTGATGCCTTGGACAAGCTGCGGTTACTCCCCAACCTTTGATAGATGCCGTTGATCTTGACACCCGCATCCAGCCTGACAAGGACAATAGAGTTACTACAATTACACCAGTTGTATGAGGTTTAAGCTCTAGTTTCATTTTTAGTGACTTCCTTCATAATGTTGAATTATTTTTCCTATACAGATACTGGGATTGCATGACTCTATAGAAGCTTGTTGATTGTCTTGGTACTATTGCACAAAGTGGAGCTGCAAAGTTTTTGAAAGCATTGAAGGTGTGTAATCCCTTTAGGGATACTAATATTTTATTATTTCTGTCTATTCACAGTCATAACTATAAATTACCTTCCTATTTTTTTGTTTACAGCGACTTAAGTGGTCAGTTTGCAGTGGGATTCTATTTAGCTTTCCTTATTTTGGAATGGGTATGTACGGGTTTCTCCTAATCTAATACCACCTCTAGAGCTAAATCTTACACCCCCACCCCCACTGTCACCCTCAAAGAAATTGTTTGGTTTTTTTCCTGTTGGCATGTTAGGGTTATTCATTTTTTGTATGAAATGTTGAGGTTTCAAGAAAGAGCCCTAAATCTGGAAAATAATATGAATAGGAAGCCAATTCTAGTTCCTATACCATCTGAGAAGAGATTGATCTTACTAAGCTCATACCACAGGAAAATCATCTGACTCTCTATCTTAATGTTGGTTCAAACACTTTTAATGTTATGTGTTTATGCTTTTCTTTGCTAGATTTTTTATATTTTCCTAATGTTCTTTCTATTTCTGCATTAGATAATGACAAAGGATATGCACATCCAAAACGAATTTAGAAGCTTGTTAAAAGCAATTTACTTGTTCGTTTCCTTCCCAATTTACACATGGCAAGAGAACTGATACACTAATGAGGTAAACATTTCCAATCTCTTCTGATGTTGGTTTGACCTTGCACGTACCATTTTTGTTCTATTGCTCCTCTCTAATAAAACGAAAGGGTTTGAACATAGATGAAAATGCAGTTAGCATTACGTATTGGTCACTTGATGTAAATATAAGGGGATTATATAGACAAGATAAAGATGCTAATTCCTGATCTTGAAAATCTTGCTACTGTGGTTTTGCTCTTGAAGGCAACTCTGAACTCTTCTTGACGAGGGCTTTCTAAAAGGTGGCAGTTTTGTAAGCAAATCAAAGAATAAAAGATGATTTGAATGGGCAATGAACCATATGGATTTTGACAATAAGACTGAAACAAATGTTGTATACCCATTTAACATTTACATTTCATGCTCTTGGAGTGATAATTGAGTAAATCTTTTTCCTAATGATAGATGAGGTTGGTAGGAGAAGCTTTCAAAAAGAATATTTTTAAGAGCTTACAGTTGAATGTTGAGTGGATAACTTTGATCAAGCTTTATGAACACTATTATGAAATGATCCAGGGTAAGTGCACATAAAACCTAATAGTTATGTGTTATTCTAGTCAAGAGCTACCAGTGCATAAGAAAGATTAAGTTGGTTCACAACAAATGGCAATAATTCTTGTTAGAAATGTATGATTAATTTTCCTTTACTCGTTAGACTCTCTTTGAAACTCATTACTTTATTGGCTAACATGATACCATATAATGAAATCGACTAGTTCAGCATGTTGTTAGTCTTCAAATTAAAAGAGAGGTGGTTTATGGTGCGTTAGATAAAGGGATAGCACGGAGACCAAATTTTCGTTAATTGTGGCAGCAAATGCATGAAGAATCCCCAAGAAGAGGGGCCAATAGAAAAGTATTATTCATGTATGAGCCCTGCACATTTTAATTTTTTCTTATGGTTGTGATATGTGAATGAATTTTGCTTCTGAATTGTGCATGTGATACAAAATTATTTCTTATTATACAAACTACAAAGAATAGTCTATTTAATATCAATACTTTAATTTGAAAAATATAATTAGTTATTTATTACTTTTATATATGATATGTACGCAATTGTTTTCAGATATATATATACCTAAAAAATGGGGTTGGAGTTACTGGATAGAGATTGTATTTGGGTTTATTGGAGGCTCATACTAAATTTTTTTATAGGCAATTTTAAATAAAAAATTTCGTGGTATAAACAAACCTTATAATGTATAGTTGCAATTATTACTTCTGAAGTTCATTGAATATTATTTATTGCTTTTTATTTTTATTACTTTCTATAATTAATTATATTTATTACCTTCCATTATTCATATCATATTATAGTACATAAAACCATTGCCATTGTATGCCTCTATCTCTCTTTCTATAGTATTCTAATCTCTAAGCTATTTACTAATATGCGAGTATACCCCTGTTTATACTGTAGTTATTAATTGATTTAGTTAAGTCATAATTATTTATGTAGTTAGTTCCTAATTAATTAGATTGAGTGAATTCATTTGTTAACCGGAACAATGAATTGATTTTGATATTTCATTTTGTATTTGTTAAAATCATTGGTTTTAGAGGGAATTCATGCGGTTAAATATTTCTATGTAATTTTCTTTTACCTGCCAAAAACTTCTTGTAGTTATGTGCAATCGAATGGATGTGATTGCCTTAAGGATTTTTAACATCTCATTATATTTGAAAGGTGAAAATTCCATTCATGCTCTTTCCTTTCTTTTATATTTATATATTAATATTATTTATCAAGGATCAACCGTCCTGGTTAATTATAATTACTTTTTGGGCAAGATAATTATCTCTAGTTAATTCTCTCTGTTAATAGACTTTTATTCATGCTCTGTCAATACATTTTGATAAGTTTTGAGTATTTTACTAAAAGAATTTTTTTGTTATATATGGGCATAAGCTGCTCCAGTTGCAATTGTTGACTTCATTTTCTATTTATTCTCATATATGAGGGAAACACTTGAACTTGGTTTATAAATAGGGTCTACAACGTTATGTAGGAAAATTTAGCTTCTATTCTACTATATGAAATCTTTTTGTCAATTTCATGTGCCTTGAAATTCGGAGAGTGCTTGAGGTGATTGTTATATACATATCATACCTTATTTTTTAAATTATAATCATCTGTATCAATCACATTATAATCATGTTTAAATTTTTTAAATTTTACTCTTCAATTCACATTCCTATATAATAATTTTAAAATTTTATATATAAGAAGAAAAAGAATATAATAGTACAAATCTCAAACCATATATATAAATTATGTTTATGTAAATTTGCACTCTACCATTTGAGAGAAATATATAAATCCAACAATTTGATATGTAAACTCATATAAAAGAAATAATACATAAGATCGTACAGTCTCCCTTTGGGTGTCTCATGTATTTTAGGAGATTATTTTAGGAGAGTGCAAATTTACATAAACAATAATTTTAGGAGATTATTCCGCTGATTATGAATATTTAGATACACATATCTGTGTGATCAGTTACGGGTGAAGAGTACTTTTCTTTCAGTCACAAATTTACTGACTTGGGATGCTTCATATACGAATGAACATATAAAAGTATTGGGTGAAATTGAATTTCTATTATTTGAGAGTAGAATAATTGAAATTAGATGAAATAATTTTTGGAGGTTACATTTTAATAACATTCTAAGAATGCAATTATTATTGTGTTTATTTTGGCTGATTAATGATACCCTTATTGTACAATTAAATTCTTGCAAATCTTATTGGCTATTTTCTCCAATGTTAAAAGGAACTGTAGGGGTTGAAATATTATAGAATGTGATGTTGTGATAACCCTTATGTGGCATTTATATTGTGTTTAATTAGAGTTGAGGGACCTAGTAAAATATGGAGATCTTAAATTAATATAATCATGAATTTTGAAAATATCATATTAAAATGTGAATGTGCAAGAGTTACACATTGATGGGTACAACCCAAAAAAGATTGACCCAATGAGAAATGCTGGGAGCAGATATAGGCCCTTCAGCCCAAAAAAGAGTCAATTTTCCTAAATCAACATGCTTGGCCCAAAGGGAGGCCCGTTAGGCCCAACCGAAAAGGGTACCCCCTACCTCGAAGTCCAGTTTAGGAAGAAAACATACTCTATAAAAATATGGCCCAAGGAAGAGGCCCAATCCGAAGACCGGCTACTCCCTTCAAAGCTACCTTGAAGGAAGGGAGGTGCCTTCAAAAGGTTGGACTTTTCAGCTTGGAAGGACTCTCCGCCAGATAAGAGTCTGCGCGTAGCAAGAGTCCTCCTTCAACCTAGAGACTTGTCACTTAAGGAATGGATAAGGACGAACTTTACCCACAGAATCTCGCCTTTTTCCCTGATCATGCTGATTCCCTCAGCAGAACTCCTATTGTAGGGGAACTCCTCCTCTATAAATAGGGGAGGTGCCCCTCGGCGAATAGTCCCTCAATTCTATAACTCTTCTTGCTGCTCTTCTATTAATCTAATTTTGTGCTCTGTTATATGAAATTCTCATTTCTTTTACAATTTTTCGTCATAATTTATCTTTACTTTTATCTATTCTTAAATCCGAGACTGACTTAAGCATCGGAGTGTTATCCCTTTATTTTGCAGGTCCTCTTTCTGAAGAGCTTTCACTGAATTAGTCCAAACCCAACCTCAATATCCAAAAATTTTGGATCTGTGCTAAAATCGCATGCATTAATTGACGCCGATTGTGGAAAATTTGAGTTAAAGGCGTGAGATACCATGGAGACTTCCAACAATCCCGCTAACTAACAGAAAATCGCAGAGGTACCCGGTAACAATCAACCTCTGCAGGTTGTTGCAGGGGCCTCCCTAGCACTAGTAGAAGGGTCCACCCCAGCCTTTTCGGATCCACTACTGTCTCCTAGAGTTATTGAGCCGTTGGCTGATCCACCAAGGCGAAGTACCTCCTCTAACACCATATCGGGCGAACTTTTCCCAGTCTTACTGGGCGCGACCCAACTAGTTGTTGCAGGCGGCTGTACAAGAGCAGATGATGAGATAAGTCTCTGCTCGTCCAGCCCCCACACTAGAATCAAGTACCCTTCAAGAAGCAGTAGAAGGAACTCTCCCGAGAGAAGGCGTTGCTGTGACAAAAACCGTCCTTAATGGGGTACAGGGCTCCCTCTAGCAAATCCACAAGAGGTCCCCAACAATGGCTGGCCCATTTGGAGTGTCTTTAAAAAGGCCTCCAAGTCGTGCAGCAACAGATAGCGGTAATTCCAGGAGAAGAATTGTAGGGTGTCCCCTTCACAGACCTTGTGATGGCGGACGAGCTCCCGACCAATTGGTGTATTCCTACTATTGCTGAGTACGATGGGTCGATTGATCCCCAAGAACACCTTTCGCATTTTGAGAACGTAGTCTTGCTGCACAGATACATTAACGGGATCAAGTATCGAGTCTTTGTGACTACCTTCGCTAGGGCCGCACAGCAATGATTTTTTAACCAACTGCCCCCTCGAGTGATAGGAAGTTTTTAAGAGTTCAGGTCCCAGTTTATAGACCCGTTTGCTAGAATCTGGAAGCTGCGAAAGATGGCCTCTTCGGTGTGCGATAAAGGGACAACGAGACTTTGAGGGAGTTCCTGTAGAGATTCAATGCTGCAGCTTTGGAGGTACCCTCCGCCCCGCAAGAATTGAAGGCCAGTGCCTTCTCTCAGTGTCTCCTAAATGGGGACTTCTTTAAGTCCCTAGCCAAGAACCCCGTTTTAAAATTTGACGCTCTCTTGGCTCAGACAACCAAGTACATAAATAGGGAAGACGCCCAGGTGGCCAAGAGGGAGAGTCGAGGAGAAAAGAGGAAAGAGGTCAGGGAGGAGGTCCCCTTCAAGAAGCAGCGTACTGAGCTTATGGACAAAAAGGCACCATTCCATAGGATTCAGGCCGTTTATACTCCCATCACATTAACTCTCACCTAGGCCCTCATGGCGGTCGAAGAAAAAGGTCTATTCATCCGCCCTCGATCATCGAGAGAGCAGCCTCAACATTCCATGTCCGACAAGTTTTGTTGATTACATAATGATTATGGCCATACTACTGAAGAATACTGATATTGAAAGAATGAGATAGAAAGACTCATCCAAAACGGGTTCTCTTGGAGTACGTTTGTTGGGAAAAAGCCTAGGGGGCAGGACCCTACGTCAAGCAAGAAGCAATAAAAGGAAAAGAGGTGAAGGTCTCCCCTCCAGAACCTTCACTCAATGAAGAACTCAAAAACATCCTTGAAGGGAGACATGAAGCAAATGATCCTCCCAGGAAGGGGGTCATACGGATGATCGTAGGCGGACCATAAGGAGGTGACTCCCATCATGCCAGAAAAACACAAATCAGAGAGGCGCACAGCACAAACATAAAACAAGTTTAGGATGTTGGTACAATAGACGAAGTCCCCCTTATGTACTACGAAAGGGTTGAACGTTGGGTCCTCAAAGCCTCCACAATGATGCTCTAGTCATCACTGTGCTACTAGTGAATTATAAAGTGTGATGCATCTTCATACATATAGGAAGTTTCCGCTGACATATTATTTGGAGAAGGATACGATCAAATGCAACTAGAGGACACCCTCTTGGAAACAGTGAATACCTCCCTTTATGGATTTATAGGAAAGGTAGTTCACCCTAAAGGCATAGTCTCCCTTGGTCTGAATTTGGGTAGAGAGCTACTCGAAGAAAATGCATGTTAAAATTCCTAGTCATAGATACCCTTTCGGCCTATAATGTCATTCTAGGAAGGCCTACCCTTAACGCATTCCAAGCTGTGATATCCACCTATCACATGAAAATCAAATTTCCTACATTAGGAGGAGTAGGAGAAGTATAAGGGGATCCCCTTCAATCTCACAAATGTTATGTGGAAGTTGTACGCAAAAGACAAAAGGAAAGTGGAGATAAGGATCTACCCTCCAACAATCAGGATAAGGAGGCACCCTCTAACCAGTGAAACAAGGAGACACCTTCCAGCGGGCACAATAAAGAAGCACCGCCCAGTAAACGAGAAAAAGACAATGTTGAAAATGGTGAAAACGAGAAGGCACCCGTCAACGTCCAGCCAATGGAAGAACTAATGAATATCGAGATTGTACCCGGGGATTCGAAAAAATTCACACACGTTGGTTTTCAACTAGAAGGTGCCAGGCGTGAAGAAATAATCGAATGCCTATGTCGTAGTGCGAATATCTTTGCATGGATACCGCAAATATTAGAAGGGATTGACCCCAAAATCAGAACACACCAGTTTAACATCGATCCTCGCATAAAACCAGTAAAGCAAAAGAAGAGACATTTTAGACCTGAGAAAGGCAAGATTATTCAGGCAGAGGTAGACAAACTACTAGTAGCTGGCCACATTGAGGAAATACAATTCCCAAAATGGCTGTCCAACATGGTGTTAGTACCAAAGCCTAGAGGGAAATGGCAAATATGCATCGACTTCAGAGATCTCAATAAGGCCTTCCCTAAGAATTTTTATCCTCTTCTTCGAACCGATCACCTAGTAGACTCCACATCTGTATGTGGACTCCTAGGCATGATGGACACCTCAAAAGGATACCATGAAATAATGTTGGCCTCTTAAGACCGCAAGAAAGTCAGTTTCATTATATCAGTTGGGATCTTTTGCTACATAGCCACACTTAGCTTGAATAATGTTGGAGCCATCTATCAACACTTGGGTCATGTTTACTAATGAGAATTAGGCAGGATATCCGACGTTATCGGGGTTTTCCCATCGTTTACTTGCGAAAACCGTAGCCCGGTATACAAGCGCTAGGCCCAGTATTGCAGTTGATAAAACGCTGGATATTTATCCGGGCTGCGGGGGTTGGATTTAGGATCCCTGCCTGTTATCCCACTTTCCTGCACCTTCAGAAATTACGTTTATATCCTCAAAATTACACCGGAAATGACCAAATTGCCCACTCCCACCTACCGACTTCAATTCTCTGTCAGTATTCATTTCCCACCAACGACGTGTGCCTCATTTTGAATGTTTCTTCTGGAAGAGTGCTTCGACACCCACACTGTTTTTCTGTCGGCGAAGTCTGTAATCCCGTCCATTCACTTGTATGTGGCTGAGACATTGTCTGTATATCTATATTTTTAGATTGAACTTGTTGGGCCTCCATTGTTTTTTCTTTATCCGAAACGCATTTTCTATTGTAAAGTTAATCATTTCTGTGTTATGCTTAACATTAGTTTTTTTCCTCTTTTTCCGGCAAAGCATCTATCACGGAGTTGCCGACTAAGCTATTCCCTCGACGATCTGACCTACTCTATACATATCTCTACGTTTGTCTTGCGATTACTACCGATCTGACGGTGAGTACTTGTGAACCCCTTCTCCGCACCCCTACAAACATTTTCTTTGCAACTTTTATTAAGCTGTGGTATGGTATGTACTTCATTCTTTTAAGTTTCGTAACTCTACATCGTTGTGTCCTCTTATCGCCTCACTTTGGTGTCATCTTTTTTGCCCTCTATATTTCTGTACCTATTAACATTTTTGATGGATTTGCATGTCTCTTTTTGTTACCATTTTCGGGTTTACTTCACCGTCTACTCACAATTTAACATCTCTTTATGATGAAATTTTTATTTTCTGTAAAGTGGGACTTGGACAGATCCAGTTGGCACACCCTATTTTCATTTCTTTACCTTCTTACCCAAAGTTTCGGAGGTGGATGCTTAATTTTTTCCTTCCTTATGATGAGGTCATCCGAAAGAGTTACATTGGCTTTAATAATTGTACAACAAATCATCGACGACCTTGTCGCCGCTTTGACAATATTCTCTTTCGTTACCAACTATCTTGCTGCTCCAAACTCTAGACGACGTCTACGTCGGGCCAGAACCTACGTCATGAGTAGTAGGATCCCGGACTAGATACACCATCTTCATAGGCTGGTTTTTCATTTCTGAGGAGTCATGTCTGCTCAATCTCCGCATGGATCGCAACGCGTCCGAACGCCTGTGCTATATGCTTCAGTACTCAGGTGGTATGAACCCGACCAAAAACCTAAGTGGCGCCGAACAGGTAGCCATTTTCCTTAGCATTCTGTCCCACCACAAAAAGAACAGCATCGTCAGGCATGATTTAATACGTTCTGGGCGCATGATCCACAAACATTTTCACCGTCCTGAATTCAGTGATTAACTTGTACAACGTCCTCTTGGCCAGGCCAACTCCAATTACGGACGAATGCATTGACTCCCGGTGGAAATGGTTCAAGGTACTTCTTCATTAATGAATTTCATTCGAACTGCACATAGGGTCTTTGTGCTTGTTTTACCAGTCGGTAGATTCTGGTTATTATATACCATTTTGCGACTTATGATTTTATTACTACTTGTAGGGTTGTCTGGGGGCATTGGATGGGACTTTCATTAACGTACGCGTACCTGAAGAGGAAAAGGGAAGGTACTGAACCCGCAAGGGTCATGTTGCTGTCAACGTTCTCGGTGTTTGCAACCCAAACATGCAATTTATTTACGTGCTTTCTGGCTGGGAGGGTAGTGCGGCTGATAGCCGAGTACTACGCGATGCAGTCCACAGACCTGGTGGTCTTAGAATACCCTTAGGTTATAATTTCATCCACAACGCTTTCGTATTCCTCTTGTATGCGTATATGATTATTTGGGTGCTGATTTTTTTAAAACATGGCATAATGTTGGTATATGCTTTCCTAGGGAATTACTACTTGTGTGACAATGGATACACAAATGCCGAAGGCTTCTTGACTCCATACAGAGGTGTGCGCTAACATCTACGAGATTGGAACACTGGAATGGCAGGACCCCAAAATCATAAGGAGTTTTTCAATCTAAAGCACGCGTCAGCTCGTAACGTCATTGAGCGTACCTTTGGTTTGCTTAAAATGCATTGGGGTATTTTAAGGAGTCACTCATTCTACTCCATCAAGGTCCAAACCCGGATTATATTGGCCTGCTGCTTATTGCATAACTTTCTAAGACAGGAAATGTCTGATGACCCGTTGGAAGATGAGTTGCCTAACGTAGGAGTTGAAGAGATGAAAAACGACGGGAAAATAGTCTGGAATATAGAGCCCAGTGCACCATGGACCAATTGGAGGGATACACTTGCCACGTCCATGTACAACGAGTGGAGAAGCCACCGATGATGCGCCAATATTATACAATATTGACAACTGTTTTTGGTTGCCTTCACTCTATTGCATAATCCCCCGAGTGAAAACAATTATTTGAATTTTCTTGTGTAATCAAGTCAGCGTAATGGCATTACGTGTATCGACATTGGATACGGTTCTTCGTTGTGCCGTTTTGTATCCTATTTTTTCGTACATGTTGCTTCGTTATTCTCCTTATATTGTTACTCGTTCACATAGAGTTCTTCAGAGTTTTCGCACTCGTCTGATTCCAAATTCATTTGTGTCATCTGCTACTGTTTTCATTAATTTCGGTTATTACTTTTACGTATCATGTTGCCTGTCTAATCACATTTTTCTGCTTTTTTTTTTAATCAGAATATGGATGTGGGATCTGATGAAGGTAACAGCATGCTGCGCCGTCGTGGTGGGAATCGCCATAGGCCTATTGGGCGCCGAGTGTGGACAACAATGGAGGAAGAATGCCTTATTGCAGCATTACGGAATTTGGTGGTAACCGGTTGGAAATGCGAGAATAGGTTCAGGAATGGGTATTTGGGACAGTTGGAGGCCTACATTCTAAAGCATTTCCTACATTCTAATATTAAGGCCGAACCACACATCACTTCCAAACTACACGTCTGGAAAAAAAATTACTCCACACTGACCACCATGCTTACACGGTCTGGGTTTGGTTGGGACGACAGCCGGAACATGGTAATGGTTGAAGATGATTCCGTCTGGGATGATTACGTGAAGGTATGCACCTAAGTCGGTCGTTTGTGCACATTGTTTAACATACTTTGTGTTCTCTCTTTCAGTGACCGCCAATACTAACGCTTTTACAGATGGACCCATTCGCAAAGGGGATGAGGCATAAAACATGGCCTTTTTTTCCTTCTTGGCGGGAAATTTTCGGTCGGGATCGTGCTATTGGAGAACAAAGTGCCGATCCATTTAAGGAGGCCAACGACGACCGAGACGAGGAGATTGGTGGAACCCACGATTGCAATGTGCGGGATGGCGAATGTAATGTCCGGGATGACGGATGCATTCCGGAACCAGCTGAAGACTGTGTGGAGGGTGAACCTGTTTCGTCTTTCAATGCCAACGTAGATCCCACACAGAACTCAAGTGATGCCAAACGCACGGGTGGGTCATCCTCCAAGAAGCGAAAATCCACTGATTTGAATGATGGCATCCCTAAGTTACTTGAAATGGTCACTAACTTCTGCGTGGAGAACAAAGTGCCGATCCATTTAAGGAGGCCAACGACGACCGAGACGAGGAGATTGGTGGAACCCACGATTGCAATGTGCGGGATGGCGAATGTAATGTCCGGGATGACGGATGCATTCCGGAACCAGCTGAAGACTGTGTGGAGGGTGAACCTGTTTCGTCTTTCAATGCCAACGTAGATCCCACACAGAACTCAAGTGATGCCAAACGCACGGGTGGGTCATCCTCCAAGAAGCGAAAATCCACTGATTTGAATGATGGCATCCCTAAGTTACTTGAAATGGTCACTAACTTCTGCGACTCCGCTGCGCGCTTGGCAAAGTTGACGAAGGTGCTTGAAAACGAATTTGGCGACCCTAAACATCGTTCAGTGATACTGCAGAAAGTTAGAGAGTTGGAATGCATCGATGTGAACCAACAGTTGATGGTAGCAAATCGGCTGGTTAAGGATCCCAAGGAGATGGAGCTCTTCCTAGGCTTGATAAGGGATTATAGGGTTAAGTTCGTTTGTCTAATCCTCGCATCCGATATTTAAGTTCGCGATCGGATCCAACGTGTTGCATGGCCATACTAACTCTTGCCATTTTGTTCTGTAGACCATGTAAAACATTGCACAAACTAAGCATCCTAATGCTTTGTCTTATTAACTTAAAAATTTATTCTGGGCATGGAAGTTATGTATTGAACAAGTTTTGGATATTGGTGGCACGGACGCATATGAGTATTATGCAAAAATTGTTTTCTCTTTCGCCTGCAACCCACATGATTTAAAGACGCTCACTGTTTGGATTCTTTCGTATTTGGTGTTCTCTCATCGCCTGATTTGGTAATACATCATCGAACTAACATGGTACAACCATTCATTTCTGTACTGACTAATTACATTTTAAAACTTAAGCAACGTAATAGATCAGTACAATCAAAATTCATCATGCACAGCAATTATATTCCAAAAAACTTACAGACACCTACTACTGCCGATTTTGTCGAATTAAAATGTCTAATCTACTACAAACCTTAGTATAGGACAAAATGAGTGTTCACAGATTTGGGTATGAGTAAATGAAAATGGGTTACAGCATTTTCCTTCTTCCTAATGAAGCGGCCATCGTCAGCCATCCGCCCTTCATCACCCACCATCATTCGTCCTCCGAAGTTGTTGTCAAATCTATAACCTCATTCCCACCTTCCACTTGCTCGGTCCTATAATGTGACCCAGATTGGTCTTTGCTTACCTCATCGACGTCTTCATCTGTGGTTTCCTCAGATGCAGTTATCTCATCTCCACCGAATATCTCCTTCAACTCCCACCACCATCTTTCCCCCTGGGCGCGGTATGCCCTAGCGAATGGGGTGGCATAGTTTGCCGACGACGTCAGCCCACACCAGGAAATGTGACAATGTTAATACTATGGTAGTCCTGCGATAATGAAACAAAAATTCAAACTTGCAACACATACCCTGAAAATTCTCCTCCGCTCATCGTAGCTGCCACTCATCAGATTTGTGTTCTCGTCCCATGTGACACCTCGATCTACAATCACTTTTTTGAACGTATCGTACTGTAACCTCACGAGGCGAAGCTTTTTTTTGTAAAAATGCATCAGCCATTCTCTTCCGACGAACCTGTTCACCTGCCAGGCTGCGTAGGTCAAAGAAATTATATTCGTCCGCCTCCGGTCCGATTGGGCCTACCAGCATAAGCCTGGTCGGCCAGTGCGTCGATGAAAACATCGTGAATCTTCCGCGTCCAATTTGAACTGAAGAAGTAACGACTCTGGCCGGTACGCTCTCGCCTCCGCATTTTGTTCGCGGTAATGGTGGTTCAAAGAGCTAGCAGTAATTTCTTCAGAATCCAACCACTTTGTGCTTTACATAGGTCGATGTTCCTCCATTTATTAGAATGGAAAGCACTACCGTATTTACTAGAGGTATGGCCCACTTTACTACATAAAAGAAACAATGCCGAGGAGTTATTACTGAGGAGCCGCCTCTACAAATTCTTTTCACAATATGATTATGTGCATCGGTACTGCGCGCGATTTTTGTGCATCAATGCGTCCGCCATTTCATTCCAAATTTTGGAACGGCACATCCATCCGTTGAAGATGGACGTACGGATGTATTAAAATTTCATGAATCTGCCCCAATCTTGCAATTAACATATAAAACAACACCGTATTCCATGCATGTTATACTTTCCAGCTTCGACTCTTGCCATATTCATTGCACTCTCATTCAACCATTCCAAGTTCGTACAGACTAAACCTCCTTACCATATCGGCATAAACAAACGTTACAATGAGCGTTGATTTTGTTTAGAAATAATCGTATATCAAACACCGCCCGCCATCTTCACTTGTCCTCAACAATAGGCATTGGCTGAATGACCTCTAGGTCCCCATTTAACTTGCATCCCCATGTATTCAATTTACTTTCAACTTTACTGATTACACATAAAGTGATGTGCCATGTTGACGACCTATCACTCACCTCGCACAGAAGACCTGCTAAGGCTGTAGCCGCTTGTGTTCACGCAAACACTGTTGCAACATTACTCATTTGGCGTGTTCTATATAGGCCAATTGAGTACCTGACATGCGGGTAGCCTTAACGTTAAGGCTGCTCACACCTGGTTTCGGCATTGGTGAAAGCACGTATATGGGAACAAAGAAGGCACCCATTCGATGTTCTCATTTAAGTAATTTAGGTTTAGTACTCGTTAAAAAAAAAGATGTTTTGACTTTTACTATTCGGTTTGTGCCAACCCAAATCAATGAGGAAGTGTTCAAATTCTGTGAATGCTTGAAGGGCGGCGTGTATAAGAGAAGAAGATAATGTTCTATATCCTTGTATTGTAGTTGCATATCATATGGTATGACATGAGATCTTGAGTGAAGCACAACAACTTGCAAGTCTCTGTCAAACTGAAGTATCAAAATGGATTAAATATGCCTTACATATGATTTAAAAAGCAAGCGGTTACAAGCAAAAGGTGTGAAATGCACACGAAATGTAAAACAACAATGAGTCCCCAACTCGACCCATATCAGATAACATATAATGTTTTCAATTCACTTACGAAAAATCCCAAAAAACGTAGAACTGACGAACACGCCGACCACGAACAAGCATTCGCTACAACCAGGTTCCCCCTTCAAATTTCGTCATCACTTGTCACCAACTTTATGACATCCGGCTCGACTCTTGATTTCTCCCGAGGAAGAGCACACATGGTTTGCTAACGTTGGGGTCGTATGGAACAATGTCCATGGAACTGCTGGGCAAAGGGGTGATTGCACTGCCATGAAATTTTCTCCAGCTGCTCCCACTTGGGCTCCCCGAAGTAGAAGTACGCCTTTGCGGAAGAATGCTTCTGTACACCGATAAAAATTGAAATAAATTAGAAGTTTGCATAATTGCACAATGCGTATGACAAAGCGATTGTTAAAATAATACCCGTATGAGACTCCTCCACCGGGACATCCCGCCGGTCATTCTGTAGCTTTGTCGATTCCAGGTTATGCCAGGTTCTTCGAGCACATGCCTAAAAGTATCGTACCGCAGGTGCAGGTTGTTCAGCCTGTCTCGGAAGAAATCCAACTTCCATGATCGGCCAGTTAAGTCCCCGATCCCCTAGGCAGCGGTGCACAATGAGCTGTAATCCGGGTTCCACGGGTCGGTGTGGTCTCTGCCGCATAGAGCGTGATAGTACAAATAATTACAAAATATTTCGTAGACCTCTTTCGTCCAGGTCTGAGTGTAGAAGTACCGGCGCTGAGCCATGGGCATTTTTCATTGAGGCATGGGGGACTGTCGCTATGGCGAATGATGCGGGAGGTTGTGTGTCCAGAAATTTGGGCGGAGGGAAAGGCGTGGGAATTAATGAATGACAGAAAATTGTGATGATTCGAGGGTATTTAGAGTAAGTGCTTACGTGACTGTTCGTATACTTTTGGGCATGGAACAGAGTGAGGCAATAATGGCTTGCCATTTCTAGGACCGTCGTTTCATGTGTTCAGATGCATTGAAATCGGACCACTTAATTGAGTTTATTGGGGTAACCAGTATTACTCCTTCTGATTATTATGGGAAGACAGTGCATTGAAAATAGGGTGGCGGTGCATTACATGAATTATTCATTACACAATTGAAGTTGCAAACCAGGCGGCGCTCCCGTAAACTGTATTCGGACTGTGAAAACAGAGTATGTATGGAAAAATCGACAATTATTCTTCAAGTTTGGAGGAGAAATATGAAATGTATCTGAACTTGTATTCATTCATATATTACATGTTGCTCTACAGAGTTCTTATATACAGAGACAAGAAGGCTACCGGAAGAAATACTCTGTGAACTAACCATACCAAACTAAAAAAGGAAAAACGTGCTTATACTAATGGAAGTGTTAAACTACAAAGAACGTTTAATAGAAGATAAAAATAAAACTTCAACTTAAAAAGGATGAGCACGGCAACATCTTCAAACTGCAGCTGCTTTGTTCTTGGGAAGACCGCAAACAAAGGTAGGGCTGCAGTCATGCAGTGAACATGCATCATCGTCCCACAAATGCCTAGATATAGTGTTGAGGTATTGAGTTGAAGAAAGAAGCAATTTACTGAACTTGAATGGCATTATCGTAGTGAAAGAAATCTCTATCATATCTGTAGATGCAACGTACAGCTCCCTTTCAATACAAAACGAAGAAGAGGATGAATAGAAAATGTAACAAACTCTGACTAATGGAACAAACCACTAATACACACCATCAGCTACTAAACTAACAAAGACGTAAACAGACCAGAAATGAAAAAACGCAATATGGAAAACACGCGTGTTCTAGCTCCGTAAAGAAGCAACACAAACAGCAGCAGCAGAGCCCTACACCTTATTTAGGTTGATGGAATCCAGATTTTGCAGTATTATTTCCAACAAATAGAATCAGCACAAACCGAACAAAATGAAAGGTCGATGGCTGGTGGATTGTACAAATTCATCATAAACAAATACAAAATCAGAAAATCAGTCACCTTTTTCGAATTAAAGGCTAGAAAGAACTTGAATGCAATCTGCACACTAAAACATAATAGAGGGGTTTGGCTTAATATATACAAAGTTCCGGGAAGCACACAATGACCGTCGACACCACTACACCGAAAGAAGATTAAGCGGCGAAAACAGATTACCGACAACAGTTAAAATATGCGTCAATATACCCAGAAATGATGTTTAACACCGGCTATACGCTGGAATACAAAGATAGCATCATTGTAGGCCAAACACGACAAAGAGTAGACAAAAAGAAATGTTTCATTGTCCGGCTCATTACCAGCTTTGATCCCCAACTATTCCACCTCTGATCGGGCGGAGCTATCCAAACTGAATGAATCTACGTCATCCATGTGTCCAGTCATACGCGCAACTTTGGGTCCACCGAAAATATCTTGCAGCACATCCCACTGCGGCTCGCCGAAGTAGTAGTAAGCCTTAGCAAATGGGGTTTCCTGCGAAAGGTTAAAGTTTCTGAAGCCGGAGTGTACAACTTAATAACAGACACAAATTTGGAGAAGCATATGGGAAAACTCGTACTCGTATGATCCGCCGCCAATGTTCCTTCGCACCGCACATCCTGTTCGACCGTCTGTTCCATCGTATGTTGGGTTCCTGAGGCAACTTACTGAAAGTTTCGTATCGCAACCGCAGAAGGCTCAATCTGGATCTGAGGAAAGATTCAGATCAGACGCGGCTGGCATACGCGTTCACAACCTTGGCAGAGAATGTGAAGGCATGGTTACCGAGCGGAAAGGGGTGTGGATTGCCCGTGAGCACGTTGACTTGGAGAAAGACACAGAAGGCGTTGTCCACTCTCTTCGTCTAGGTGGGTGTGCAAAAGTACCGCGATTGACCCATGGGGTACTTGCGGCGAGGCATTTCGACGGCTATAGAAGATTACGGTCTTGGGAGAATACAGAGAATAGAATAAGAAGATGAATAGGATTTGTGAGGAGATGCAAGACACCTGGTTATGTAAAGGGGAGAGCAGTCGTATCCGGACGGGGTATTTGAAGCGGCGCGCATGTATTGAAGCGTAGATGGTTGTAGGCCTTTTTTTTCCCATCTTCGCACGGTTCAGTTTTGATATAAGGAGGAGAGTGTTCATACTGCACAGAAATTGGTATACGCCGTTCCGGTTGGAAGTGCTTACAGAGTAGATTGAACGTCCTACACAAACTACTACATCAACCAATAGAAAACCACTTATTTTCTGATGTATATGAAACCCATATGTCAGAGACTGATGGGTGGACATTGCAAATTACTCGCAACAAAAAACAATGTGGTCAGAAGATTATTATACATCACGAAAAGTAAAAATAATATAAGATAGATAAAGACATTAAACCATCTGTGAATTCATTAATTAAACTGATATTTTGGTACAGGGAACATAGGGTGGTGGTCTACAAAACATATACAACCATGTTGAAAATGCATATGAGACGAAAATGGACCACCTGCCACAGCACTAAGGAAACATTCTCTGCCTCATACAACAGTTCTAATAAAAGACATACAAAATATACACATGAAAAGCACTTATAGACGTACTAAAGGTAGCCGCTAGATAAGTTACGGTGGAAAATATACCTACATATAGATATATATATATATTTGTACATACACAGACAAACAGTACACGTACATAATATTATATATATGTTCCCATGCAATCATGGCCAACACATAGCACGGAAACAGACACCCTTCTCCATCACCAACGAACCTCCAACACACAGCACTGAAACATTCAAACATCAATCAACCTTCTTCACTGGCGTACGATTTGAAGCGGAGGAGCTGGCTTGTCCTTCAGACCTTACACCACTGGGGCTGCCACAGTTGGTGTCTTCGCATTTCTACCCCACACTTGGAATACCAGGAAGTGGCTGCATGGAGTCCGCGTCATCCTCGAACCCATAGAAATCATCACAAAAATTTCAAAGAGATGAGCTCGAAGTAGGGCTATCCGAGACATAGCCATAGGGGCAAGGATCTTTATGGACAAAAGCCACTGGATCGCATGGTTGAACCGGGGCATTAGGATCAAAATGATCCTTCGAATCCGCTTCTTTCAATTCTGGACTGCCATTGTCAACTAAAGCGGAGTCAGAGTCAACCAACTGGGCAAAGAGCATACATAGATCATCCCACATGTCTTCGTAGGCATTAACATAGCATTTTCCAATGCGAGATTCCTACAAAAAAAAAATGCTGTATGAGACAGACAACATTAATCCACATTGGCATACGTGCTACCATTATGAAATGCATATAACAACATTCACCGCAGAATACAAAAGAAAAAAGCACCTTGCAGAATTCCTTCCAAGTAGAGTCATGCGCGGTGACAAAACGTAGCATAGTGTTGCAGACAACATCCCTACGGGCAATGAGCCTCCCGAAAACATCATGTCTCTCACGTAGGAACTTGACGACATACTTTCCCCAACGAATGTCAATCTTAAGCTCATGACGTTTATGAACCGCTGCCAACGCATCAGTTATGGTGAAGGTGTTCTCCTTATCAGGATGGAAACGTCCGTTTTTGGCATGTTTCAGCAGTTTACTGATAAAAGTTTGCTCCATATCCTTGGTCCATTTGGAACAATAGAACATATAATGCTGATAATAGAACCCATCGGGCCACATCATAGGGTATTTCCACAAATAGTATGTTGAGGGAATGTACAAAAAAAAGAAAGGAAGTTGCAGAACACAAAAAGAACATTCAGTCGCATTTATAGTGGTACCATGGGGAATATTTTGGCATTTTTTGAACAATAAACAGAAATCAGGCGAAAATTGTGTGAGAGGTAAGAGAGAATAGTCTATAATAATTAAAATGTCAGTTGCATAACATTAAGGTAGGTGATTGTAATCAATGGAAAGATATGGCAGTTGTGTAAGAATGGACGTGTCTAAGCATTAATTGCATATGCAGGGGATGTAGAGTGAAGTGCAGGCTGCCGCCATTTAGCAAGAATGGCACAATGTTTATTCTAAGCAGCAGGTGCCCAATAAATGCAGAGGCGTTGGATGTATAAAGAAATGCAGTATGCAGCCATTTTCAAACAATGACATCATATTTATTATCTGCAGCAGGTGGACATTGAATGCTGCAAGTTGTGTGACAATGAATGAAGTAGTTGGGGGATAGGTAGTTTGTATGAATTAATGCAGAACTCAAAAGTGAAGTGAAGGAATTGCGACTTCGGAATGAATGCAGTAGTTGGAATTGGGGATAATATATTATTTGTAAAAGGATGTATGGAATTCAAGTAAGCTGTATTGGAAATTAAGTACATGAGAGGGTAAGACACAGTAAGATTAAATTGATCAACTTGTCACCAGCAACTTTAGTAAGGCAGGAGAGACGTAACAAGCATAAGAAAATAATCGAATGAGTGCATACATTATAATAGAAGTAGTTTACAAAGTTTTAAATGGCACACGAATGGAGAAAACTTACTTGTCAGAGCACTCATTGGGACAAGTTAAAATTTCATAACGTAAAACAAGGAAGAAGTGCTGAGATTGAGAAAAAAGTATATACAGGCGGAGTGATTAAGCAAGATTAAATATTGAGCGAGTATGCAAGAGTAATAAGCAAAAGAAGTAATAAGATGATCAAGTAATTGCGTAACCGTGTACGGCTCCTATTCTCCGCTTGTAGACGATCATTCAAACATTTTATTTGAGTTTCGTAGCTTGATATACGATTGAGCAGCCCATGAATAATCTCTTTTGACCTGCGGCACATAGGCGGGTCGACCCATTCAAACGTGCCGCAGTAATGACCCTAATTGTAAAGACAGGTATGAGGTGAGTAAACGTGTCTTACATATATGAAATAAGCATCATTGAATGAGTAAATCGTATATGCTCAGAATAGCAAATACCACATTTTAAAAAAAATATTTTATAGTTGTGAGCAGGAGTTTACTGACAGAACGAACCGCGTTGCCAGGGCACCCGCGAAACCTCCGTCCCGGATTAAGGGTAGTCCATGATGTGCATAAGCGAACATCCCTACCGCAACGGCAAACACGGAGAACAGATTCGGTTGAAGTAGAAGAACGTTGCCTACTTCCCGTTCTGCCTTCGTCATTGGTACTACAGAAATCCTTTTGGAAAGGAGCGGTATCCATGAACGATGACCTAGACAGTAACGGTGGAGGGATGGGGAGTCATCTCATAAAAACGACGGGGATAATCAGAAATTGGTTTAGATTTTGTCCGGAAAGGATTACAAACTCACCGACGTCGCCGGATGGGAGTGTGGAAAACCAAAATTACATAAACCCTAAAAATTGAGATAAGGGTTCAGGGCAAAATTAAAACCCGTTACATATATCAGGATTTGTCGTTACGGAGAATGTTTGGATAAAGATAAGCTTACCGTGAAGACGATGGATGAATTCGTCCAATACAATGGATCGGTGGGAGGACCCCCTTTCGGCCAAAAAACAGCTTAAAACAGAAATTGGGGAAAGAGAGGGAAGGGAAATGACGAGGAGAGGGGCAGGAGCGGTGGGAATATGCGTAATGTAAATTGTTCAAATAGAAGGGGGCATTAACGTAATAGAACAAGTACATTGTGGAAGTAATACACGAAGGTAAATAGAAGAAAAAGGATAGATTGCGAAGTTAATCCCTGTAGGTAAACATTGGGCTATCTATCCCACCTCAACCAATATTAATTCGGAGGGGGGGATACAAAGCCGGGGAAAGTAAACATGACCTTGGTAGATAAAATATCCCATCCAAATGGGGAGGTATACGTAAACGAAATGCTTGTAAAATTAAAGAAATGCAACTCTATGTGGTGGAACCTTCCCCAGGGACACTCTTTACGTCTACCTATCAACCACCCCTCATGCAATCAGCTCTATACTAATTTGTGAAGAGAGAGGATGACAAATGCTGATCTATTACATCAGCAAAGTCCTTAATGGAGCAAAAGGACGATACACCCTCATAGAAAAGGTGGCCCTCGCATTGGTGACCACTGCTAGGAGACTACGCCCATATTTTCTCTCACATCCTATTGGAGTGAGGACCAACTTACCCTTGAACCAGACGCTAGGAAATCCAGATACCTCAAGGCTACTAGTGAAATACGAGTGGAGTTGCGAATACGATATCTCCTAGTATAGAATTAGTCCATGGACTTGAGGAATCATGGCAGTTGCATGCATATCATGGCTATATCTTGGATCTGGCGAGAGATGACTATATTTTTGAAGTGGTCATTATAAGCCTTTTCCAATGTGGTCGGATTATGTATTGAAGACGGTGGATTTCAAGATAGAATCTGTCCCCTATCAGTATAAGATGGATGTATCTCCTGTGCACTTTAAAATGGTTTAGACTCTCTAAGTCTATGGCCATAGTGATTGATCGAATAGAAAATGGATTCCTTTGTCGATCAATAGAATAAATATCTCAAGTACTCAACATAGTTGTCTAGTCCAAGATGAGAACTGACACCCAATTCTATGCATTAGACTAAGGCCGAGAGATGGTCGACGGAAGGATCGTATCTTTATGGAACTCGAGAGCCTAGATGTTCACGTCAACATTCACCTAGTCTCTAGTGCCATGGACTTTTGCTAGACGACCACCCATGGTGATGAGCATTTCTGATTAATGGTTAATTGGAAATAATTAATTAAATTAGATTTTTAGTTATTTATTTGTGTTGGATACAATGTCCAAGTCTAGCTGAGGGTGAACCTAAAGAGTTACACACAAATCAATACACACATAGTTGAAGGTTATATGCATGTGTGTATAGGTTGCTTTGGAGGCAAACTTGGTAATTATTGAATTTTGAATTCAAATTTATGTAATATAAAAAACTATACACATATCATGTATAACCAAGAACCTAAGCCACAATTTTTTTGCTCTCTTTTTCTCTCCAAAAATGTTCTCTTTTTTGCTCTATATTGAATTGGATTCAATTTAGAACATAATAAATTCCAAAAGCACTAATCAATAGTTTTAGTTTGGAGTTGTTTTTCTTCTTATTCTTTATTCTATCTATCAATAGAAAAAGAACTATATCTCTTTCTTAGTGTGGTACGGACATATTAGAGGGATTCTACTTTGTATCGTAAAGTGAACGGAGCGGGAGAACGTAAAAGGAACAATGCACACTGTTGCTCAACTATAGAAACAAAAAGATAAAGTTTTATTTTTGTTTCTATATTTTTTGCTTCATCCTCTAGCCACTTATCTAGCATGTTTATTTGTTTATTATTATGTTTTTGACAAACACCGAATGCTCGGAAATTTCAAAGAGAACACCCCTTTGAACTATTTTAAATAATATTTTTGCTTCCGCCGCGTTCTTGGGCCATACCGATTCTTTCATAGTCCTCAACTCACCTCAAGGGGAAGACTTTGGAGTTCCCTGTCAAATTTGGATTCAAAGCCTCCAACAATGAGGCTGAATATGAAGCACTTGTAATGGGACTCGAAATGGCGCGAGATGTAGGAGCTAGGCATGTGATAGCATATTTGGACTCCCAATTAATCGTAAACCAAATACAAAGATCCTATGAAGCCAAGGAGGAGAACATAATCCAGTAACTCCAAGAGATAGCAGAACTCAAAACAGAGTTCGACAACTTTCAAATCATTGAAATGGAGAACATAAAGGCTGATTGCTGCTCTAAATTAGCCAGTTCTCTAGAAGACTGCAGAACAAGGCGGATCACTATAAAATACCTCCCTCGATCGAGGACTCAAATATGCATTCAAGTTGTGTCATCCTTGGAAGATTGGAGGGCACCCGTCATTCGATGATTAGAGAAGGGACTCCTTCCCAGCGATAGGTGGGAGGCTGGCAGGCTCAAGGCGCAAACCTCTCGTTTTCTATTGCAGGGAGGGGTCTTGTACAAAAAGTTGTTCAGACATTCTTTGCTTAGATGCCTATCTCAACCCGAAGGGATCCATGTCCTAAAAGGATTACATAGTGGCTGCTGCGGAGCACATGTGGGCACCTGGATGCTTGCCAATAAAGCGCTGCGCGCGGGGTACTTTTAGGCTTCCATGAAGCAAGATACAAGACAATTGGTGACCAAATGTGAGAAGTGTCAAAAACATTCTGTGGTTATACATCAACCTGCAGAGCCCCTTATGACCATGCTGTCACCCTGCCCCTTCGCACAATGGGGGATAGACATTGTGGTACCATTCCTCCTAGCACCCAACCGAACGAAATTTTTACTAGTAGCGATTGACTAGTTCACCAAGTGGGTGGAAGCTGAGCCAGTCGCTCGCATCACAGAAACGGAAATAATGAAATTCATATGGAAAAACATCATTTGACGCTTTGGACTCCCTCGACAAATAATCTCAGACAATAGTCAACAATTCCAAGACCACAAAATATAAGACCGGTGTAAGGGTCTGCGTATCAAGCAGAGATTTACATCAGTAGCACACCCGCAAGCCAACGAATATGTAGAGGTCACCAACCGAATACTTGTTCAAGGGATTAAAAGATGTTTATAACGAGTTGGAGGAAATTGGACGGAGAGCTACCCGGTGTCTTATACACATATCGCACAACCCCTAGAGGATCTAAAGTAGAAAGCCCCTTCACCATGGTGTACAGGACAGAACCATTCATCACGATGGAGTTGGGGGTACCCTCTTACAGAATCCTACATTTCTCAGAAGAAAATAACATGGAGTTGGTAAAAGAAAACTTAGATCTCATTGCAAAAATGAGGGAAAAGGCTTTCATTCGGACCCAAAGGTATAAAAATACCATGATCACTCACAATAGAAGGGTGAAGATATGAAGCCTTCAAGTAGGTGACCTAGTGTTACAAAGAATAGACGAACCGAAACCAGTAGAAAAATTGTATCCCACTTGGATATCCCACTTGGAAAGGGCCCTTGAAGGTCACAACTGTCATAGGACGAGGTGCCTATGAATCTGAAGACCCTGAAGGGCATCCAATATCACGACCATGGAATATTCATAACCCCAAGAGATATTATTCGTGAAGAAAGTTAGCCCCATTATACATTAAACACCCTACAATAAGTCCTCCCGAAGGACCCTTTATAAAATGCCCTTCTACAGGGTATCTCTATGATAAATCCTCCTGAAGGACCCCTTCTACAAATGTCCTCCTGCAGGGCATTCCTACAATAGGTCCTCCCAAAGGATCGCTCCTAAAAATGTCCTCTGGAAGGGCATCCTCCTAAGGGTTCTCCAGATGGGCCCCTCCGAAGTCTGTTCTCCTAATGGATATATCCCTACAAACCTTCTTCTAAGGGCTCTCTTCTCAAAAAAGGTATGATGCATTATGTTTATCAAAATGAGGCATAAAGTTTGTCTAGGAATAAGCCGTGCCAAGATTTATGCAGGCTTCCATCACTAAAGGGACCTCTTGAGGCTCCCATCCTAAGCCCTCATTTATATTATAATTCATTACGTTTCTATAAAGATATGTTTTGTAATACACTATCCCAAAACTCATTTACTAAAAAAGTTTAAGGGTACATACTGCAAGGAAAAATGAAAGGAAGTTATCCACCGAGGAAATTCAAAGGGGCACCCCCCCCCCCCAAAAGAAAGCTAGGAGGACCTCCTAGCTTGGAATCCTTAGAAGGCACCCGTCAACAAGGAAAACAAGAACCTCCAGGCAAGTAACATAATGGAGGCTCCATCCATGAAAAAGAAGGCACAAGGGGCCCTCTATGCATTAAGGTTTTGGCAACCTTCTTCCCAAAACATGAGGGGGGGACCCCTCAGCATAACAAAACCTGCAGATAACGACACACCAAGAACATAGCTTCACTCCCCAGGTGAATAGCAAGTTTGAAAACAGGAACCATTTAAGTTGCATTACCAGACCCCTGGCTTGAAAACATGGTCAGAGTGAATAAAAAATATTGCAGTGAAGTAGAAAATTAAAATTGTTTCATCCCCATTTCAAATGGGGGTAGCAGGCCAAGTAAAGAAAATAAATTATTTTTCAACCGACAGTCACATTACATCAATTTTTCTCCCCACAGGCGGGGACTTATGTTTCCACCTCTAGAGGAATATCGGCAGTAGGCGAGGTGGTAGTAGGAGGAACTATGTCACTAACTTGAGGAGGCCCTTCTCCCTTATCTTCAGGGGCACCTTCTCCCTGAAGTCCCCTATTGTGGCATCAATTGTGGCTTCATAGGGGGGCTCCTCATTTTAGCCACAGCTTTTCCGAGTAGAGTATCCAATCTCCTTCTGCGAGATATTATGAAGATCACTATTAAGGCAAAAAATGATAGGGGCAGAAAATGCAGAAAGAATCTAACCTGAGTCTAGCGGGATGACTCCCTCTCCTTGGACAGAGGGTCCGACAAAGGGATCAAGTGCATTGTCCAAAGCAGTGGCAAGGTCAAGGAAGGAGGGCTCCTCTCTTGCAGGGGTACCCTTGAGCCTGAAACTGCTCCATGCAGGTCGAGAAGTTATAAGTGAAGAAGAGCCATGCTATCTTCACCACCTCCTGCTAGTACTCTAGGGACCCGTTGAGCTCTTTCTAGCGACTCTCCCAGTAAGCATCCAAGAAATATTTTCCCTCTTCAGAACGTGGGACGTCCATCAATCAATTCTCCGTAGCCTTCTTCAAAGCACCCTCATGGCCAGCCGCCTCATCTCCCTCTCCAATTGTTGGTAGCGCCCCATTATCTCCTTCTTAGTGTCACTCAACTTGGCAATTCATTCCCTAAACTCTCCATCCTATCCTCTAGTTTACGCCTTTAGGCGTCATTAGAGGGAATAGGAGGGGTTTCTTTACATTTGGAGGAGAGCTCTTCATAGATCGAGGCTGCCTACAATAAACACAAATCGTTAGAAAAGAAACGTACAAGCCAACGATGAAAGATATAGGAAAGAAGATACCTTGAAAAGGTAGATGGCCCCACTCCCTCTAGTTCTTCCCGAGAGAGGGGTGAGAGCAACTGGTTATTGCCAGAGGACAAAGCCCCCCTTTCCAAGTCTCCACCAGAATTTCTTTCCCTTTGTCTTGTTCCGGCAAGTGGCGATTGCGGAGACAGGTGGAGAGTGCACGAGAACATTGGGGGGGATGTCCACTTCCTCCTTTGAAGGAGGAACAGGTGGGGGCACAGAAGATGTGCGATAAGAAGGTGTCCCTATATAGTTGATATGAGATTTCTTTGAAGAACTTCCTGCCATAAGACCGGGGGAGAAAGAGGAAGAAGGGCATTTACCTTTAGAATCGCTAGAAGAAGGGCCCCTTTAGAGGATTTGGGAGTAGGGGTCCATCCAGAGTGACCTCCATCACGTGATCCCTCATCAGCTTGCTAAACATGGTGTTTTCTGCACAAATTGAGCCAAAAGAATCAATACTATAAGAAAGCAAAAAGAAATGGGAAGCAATTACAGGCGAGATTGTAAAAAGGAATAGCTAAGGAGTTCCCAAAGGGTTCAATCACTGGAGCCAGCCCAAAATGCAACCTCTCATCTATCAAAGACCGGCAATCGTAGGGGGAGGAATTCAACTCTTCTAGCAAGGAGGACAAGGCCACCATCGTTGATCCCAGATGTGTGGGAGGAGGGGTCTCAAAGATCCATTGCCTGGGGATAGACCAAGTATGGGAAGGAAGGACAAAGAAATAACTAACTTTATAATGCGTGGGAGCATGGGGGAGTGCAAGAAGGATACTCCAAGGCGAGGAACAATTCAGAAGAACCCCTTCTCAGCCTTATTAAGGCAATAACACGAGGTAAGCACATCAGCGGTCACAGGGTAACCGGGAAAATGAAGAACCATAAAGAATCCAGCTAAAATTTTAAAAGAGTTTAGGATTAGCTGATTCAAGGGAACTTGGAAAACACGAGCAATATCAAAATAAAATGAAGGAACGAGAAGCGAACACCTGACCTTAATTCGGCGGCAAAAATGCGTAAACAATTAGGGGAAAGAAAAAATTGGCGACTCACAGGCAATGTTGTATACACCGTAAACTCATGTGGGACGTAATATTCCCGGAAAAGCTGATCTATGGAGAAGGTTTTCTAAGATGGACGGCCTTAAGTCCAAAGGCGACTGAGGGACCTTCTCCTCCTCGTCCTCCTCCTCCTCTATCGAAGAGATTTCTCTTGAGGGAGGCCTAGAGGGTCTCCCCGCAGAAGAGGACTCAGGTGTTTCGGCCTCTTCTCGTGAAGGCCTCACTCTCTCCTAGGGATCATCGCCCATGAAGGACTCCTTAAGGAAATGTACAGAGTCACTGGAGGAAGATAATTTTTTTTAGAAAAAAATGAAAGAACTCTGAAGAAGTGAAAAATATACTTATAGAGGAAGATGAAGACTGTAATGAAAGCCTCGGTCCTTTGAAGAAGAACTTCATGAGAGATGAAGGGGAACTCAAAAGATTGTTGAGGAGGGTGTTTTTACCCACGTTTTCAATAACCACCCCATTAAGGGGCGGTTACTAAGTGTGTGGGGAAGAGGCTACCAAATATGCATGTTGTAATTACATCAACAATGCGCCCTTCTCACCATCATTGTGATTGTTAGATCAACCTGCCAAAGCTGCTGCTTCATTTCCCAACAATTGCAGAAACACTAGATAGGCACAGATACGAAGGTCCTGTCTTCCCGAGTATACCAAACCTTTCCACTGAGGGAACGAGGGGGTACCCTCCTCCCTCACAAGTAAACATGGATCATCCCTCTGAAAAAATCTGGATTATGATGGGGGACTGAATGATGGGTACGGCCGAAAAAAGATTGACCCAATGAGAAATGTTGGGCCCAGATATTAGCCCGTTAATCTAAGAAAGAGTCAGCACGCCTAAATCAACATGTTTGGCCCAAGGGAGGGGCATCCTACCACCTGGCTTGGCCTAAAGAGGAGGCCTGGCCTAGGAGAGTACCCCATACCTCGAAATCCAGTCTAGGAAGAAAACATACTCTGTCAAAATATGGTCGAAAGAAGAGGCCTAATCTGAAGTCCTGCGGCTCCCTTCAAAGCTAACTTGAAGGAAGAGAAGTGCCCTCAAAAGGTTGGATTCTTCAGCTTGGAAGAACTCCTGCCAAGCAAGAGTTTGCATGTAGAAGGAGTCCCCTTTCACCGTAGATTTGTCGCTTAAAGAATGGATAAGGAGGAACTTTACCCATAGAATCCCGCCTTTTTCACTAATCATGCGGATTCCCCTCAGTAAATCCTCTATAAATAGGGGAGGCACCCCTTGGCAAACAGTGCTCCAGATTCTATAACTCTTCTTGCTGCTCTTCTATTACTCTAATTTTGTGCTCTATTATATGAAATTCTCACTTCTTTCACAACTTCTCATTACAATTTACCTCTACTTTTATCTGTTCTTAAATTTGGAACTAATTTAAGCATCGGAGTGCTAACCCTTTGTTTCGCAGGTCGTCTTTCACAAGAGCTTTCACTCGATTTCTCCAAACACAACCTCAAGATCCAAGAATTTTGGTCCTGTCCTAAAATCGCACACATCACACAAGAAAATAATTATTTTAATTATTACAACAGTGTAGGAGTTATGCATAAAATGAAGATGAGAGTTAAATAGCTTGTATTCATGGAAAAGTTAAAATGAGAAATTATTATTGATTTACAAATATATAAAGAGTATGAACTAAAGATATTATTTTGTTGATTTTTCTTTTGATATGGCTGACACATACCTTTGGAGAGCTCACCTGAATAAGAGTTGCCATGGGCCATTGCAATGGGTTTGTTTTAACTCTAGAGACCTTACGAGAATCAGGATCAAAGCGCAGGGCCATTAACGGCTCACCGCATAACCATGTCCTAAAGTCAATATCGTGTGTGTAGTAATTGAAGTCTGGCTTAAGGGACATAATTCAAGGTGAAGTCGATTATTGCTCATTCAAATGAATTTTTCAACACTAAGTGTATGTTCAAGCCCGAATGACACATGCACCAGTTGCACGGTATAAGTTGTCAACTATTATATTTCATATTTTAGTTTAAAAAAGTTTAAACCTTGTGGAGGATTGTTGGAAATAAGCTTTAAAATTTTCTAGTATTGTCAAATTATTTCCAACACTTTATTTGATCCTAATATGTCAATTTAATTTGATATTTATTTGAGGTTTATGGACTCATTATTATAATGATTTAATTGTGATTTTATAAGATTTAGTAAGTATTTGATCGTTACATTTTATATATTTATGTAGCTATTTATAATTGAATTTATTATAATATTATGAGTTTTAATTAGGCCATTTAATATTTTATAACAGTCAATTTTCACAACTATCTAAAGGAATTAGCTTTCTTCATTCACATTGAAAGAGATATAGATTTTATATAGCTTATGAGTTGAGAAATATTTTATACTCCCACAAGTATTTGTAGAATTTTTGCAACGTCAATGTGCACTGGTTCCTAGTCTCCTCGTGGTCGTGCACATGGGATGAGACACTACTGAGAGCTAATGGGGTTTTATTTTAAAGTCATGGTCAATCGTTAAAACCTGCACGTCCAGAAGCAATCATGACTTTAGGTTAGGGGTAAATGTCGTGACTTTCCATCAATGCAGCTTTTCTAATTTTTAAGTTTATATGGTTCATTTTCTTACTATATATAATTGTGATAATTTGTATATTGATATTTTATACGTAAAGTTATTTTGAGATATGATTATAAACATAAATCCCATAATTTTCACAATAAAAAACGTCTATTGTAAAAAAAAAATGGTCTTTAAGTGCCCAATTGGAGGAAAATGGTGGGAAAACATTTAAAAACATTTACCACAAATTATAATAAATAACATTTAATATCTTAAATTATTTGTAGTTTAACCCTTAACATTATTTTTAAAAATTTGACTTGTTATTGGGTTTGAAAATATTTTAATAAACATGACCAGATTATAATAAATAAATTCAATCAAAACTAAAATTTAAAGTAATGATATTAACCTACATAATATCAAAATTCAAATATCTTTTTATTCATGGTTCTATCATTGTAGAGAGGTAATAAATATAGAATTTGTGGATCCTTTCAGTTTCTCAAAATTTTTGTTAGAGATATCTCATAGATGATGGGTGTCGAGACCATCGAAAATAATTCCTACAACACTTGCGAAAGTGGAAAAAGGGTCGATTCCACAGGGATTGGTTTAAGTCGATCTCTTTAAGAGAAAGAAAATAGTTATGGGGATATTTGATGGTAGAGAGAAATAATTATAAAGTAAAATAAACTAGAAAGCAATTAAAATTACCGGGCGAGGATATGAAAGGGAGCTTTTCTGGTTATGGTCAGGATCATGCTTGATTTTTGTGAGTTGATCATTGATGCAAAATAACACTTGTATAAACAAATAAATCAGTTATGGTCATTTGTACGACTTAACGACCTCACCTTTCATTACCTTTTCGTCAACCAAGGTACAACCGTTGGCTAGATTCCTAATTAACAGACAACCCTAGGAACGACCATAAGATTTAATATATTAACAACATTTAAATTTTGAAAGGCTTGATTCTAATTAATAAATTCCTACGAGGATAATTCGTTTAAATTAGATCATGCATTCCTCATAATATAACTAACTACTTTGACATAATGAATTATGTTACGTTGCTACTAAATATTAAACTAAACAAATAATCACACGGATTTGTAAAGTTCAATTAGGTAAGCAAACCTTCTTGATATTGAACAACCGGCCGAATTATTCATGAATCAAACATTTGTAATAAAAGTATAGAGAATAGCATTAATATCCATTTAACAAGTTTAAAAGAGCAGATTAGATCTCACAACAAGTTACGAATCAAGAAATTACCATAACCTTAACCAGACAATAAAGAATTTAGCCGGACATGTTAATGTTATAACACACTAAGAAGTGAAATTCCATTAACCTCGGCAATAAATTAAAACTAAAAGAGAGAGTATGAAAGTAAACTGTTGAATTTAAAGTACTTTATTCAATTCCAAGTTGTTCTGTAAATGGAGAGATCTCCCTATTTATAATAAGAGTCTCCAACGAATCTAGACATAGGGAGGATATAAGTACATGATTGGTTCTAAAAATGTTAATAAATCATCAATCACATATTTAAAGGAGTCCTTTCCAAAATTCAACAAATCATTCCTTTTTTCTCTTGCAAAAATTGCGTCTTTTCTTTCTTCATCCGTGTTGACGAAATCACTAAGTGTGGACACATTTAGTCAATCCCGCAAAATTGCCAGGGAATCTTCTTTTCCCTTTTTGTTGTCCTCAATATCTATTTTTGGCTGGACTTTGCCATCTTTATCCCATATCATCCCTTTTAGCTGAATATGCAATAAATTCACAAGATTAGGAGTATTTGGCAAAAAAATTTGAGTGAACAATAATTTGAAGCTCTCAAAGTTTGAGTGAACAATAAAATTTGAGTGAACAATAATTTGAAGCTCTCAAAGTTACTCATTTACCCTCAGAATATTTTTTGATAATTCCTTGAATTATGCCTTTTTTATTTCTTTTGGAGAGTTCGTACATTTTTTTTATTCTTTTTCTCTTTTTCTTTTTATTTCATTTTTTTGGTGGCAACAAAATTGCTTTCTTTTTCTCTTTTTGCCACTTGGTTTTTCACTTTTTTTTTTCTTTTCTTTTTCTTTTTCTCCTCCCCATTTTTTTGTTATAGGCATAGAGCAAGAAAATTGATGTTCGCTCCTACAAAGTAAAGAAGACCACAATTTTCTAACCCCCACACTTATTTTGAAATATCACGAAGATTACAATGGTGATTCCCCCATTTTGAGAACTTATTATTTTGAATGTTAACCCATTTTCCTTGATACTCTAATAATTCTTGGAAGGGTCAAAACCAAGAGTTTAAACAAACGAGGAAATATGTTTGTGTATAATGAGTTGTATCAACAAAATAGGTCAAAAGGGCTCAAAGGGGTTCTCTAAATTTAAAATGTGGTGTGGTGGTTAACGAAGGCCGAAAGTGGTGTCTAATGCCTTCATCATATCCAAATAAATGCACATTTGTCTGGCCTTGATTTGTTTCAAGGCAAGTTCTAGGAAGACAAAGCCATAGAAGTGTTTTTCTCTCAAGAAAAAATGAAATTTAACATGAATATATTAAGCTCAAAGTCTCACGTGGTGTGTTTTAGTCCACTAATCCTATATCAAAAGATTTCAACTCAAGTCATTTTGGTAAAAATAAATTTTCAACCTGTGAATTATCCTTAAATATAAAACATGCATTCTTTTGCACATAACGCCATTAAGCCAAGAGTAGTCCAAAATTGAAAGGTTTTCATCATGCCAAAATTTTTCAAAAATTTCTCAAAAAATATTCCTCATTTAACGTCAAAAGAAAATTTTTTTCACAAGGTTCATTCCTCAAAAGTTTTCATCAAGTATTTCCACCCAGCACCAAGTACAAAAATATTTTTGAAGCATATTCAACAACCAACAAGACCAACAACAATCAAATTCAATAAGCATGCCCAACAACTACACCCCCATACTTAAAATTTGTCCTCAATGTGTACATTGATATGAAACTCAAAGATATATAAAATTAAAATTGACATGGTTAAGGAAACGTCCCTAAGTGCATGCCATCAAGTGGTCAAGGCGTTGTGGATTGTTGTTGCGTCTCGCCGGCGGTGGAATGGTGACTGTAAGAAAGAAGGAATTTTGTTCAAAGCAATTGAAAGAGATGAAGACTCGGTCAAGGGTTTTGACCCACTTTCCCCTTTTTATTTTGATATATATTTTTTTTATTTTTCAATTTTTTTGATTAATTAAAATAAATAAATAAAAGTTAGGTGTGTGAAAGTGTTTGTGATAGCCTACTTCATCTCACTAAGTGTGGGCATAGCCTACTTCATCTCACTAAGTGTGGGCACGCTTAAAGGAAACAACAAATCTATTCTTGCGGGGTGAGCTAGACAGATTAGAATGATCCTCTAGACGTGGGCACGCTTAATGAAATCAACAAATCTGTTCGGGTTGGGATTCCAGATAGATTTGAATGTTTCTTTAAACGTGGGCACGCTTCGCAAAACTCAATAAAAACATTAATACTGAAATGAAATGAAAAAGAGGAGAAGGGATAGAAATTCATGGGGTGCCTCCCATGTAGCGTCTTTCTTTAATGTCTTTGGCTACACATTGTTGTGCCTCAACTTGAATAAGTCGGACACTTTAAATCCACTCCTTCTTCGTCGTAGTGCACCCAAAGATGTTGTGGACCGACAAAAACTTTGAGGTTCATGAGAGAATTCTTTCTTAAACTTATTTTTTCATGAAATGCCTTATGCTTATAAGTTCTTGGACCAGAGCTGATGATTTTATAACCATCGAACTTAGCCTTTTCTTCTACCAACCGATCAATAAAGTCTTTCAATTTGCATTTGCTGGTGCATAATGCTTTGAGAAACTTTTCATACTGAGTTGTTCTTTTGATTGCGTCAATCAATGGAATGTTTAGTACCATTTTTTTAACAGTTGCAAGTAATTCCTTCTTCTCCCCTTCTTCCATTTCTGAAAATCCTTCCTGTAATGGAGGTTTGACTATCAACACCTTGTGATATTCATTGTCGGTTGTTTTGGGATTGTTGGTCTACTTTTGAGAAATTTTCATCTTTTGATCTAGTTCACCTTGTTGGACATGCACATGCTTGGTGTCATTTTCATCCATGTTTGGTTGATACTCCTTTCCACTGCAACGGACAAAGCACTTGCATTTTGTTTAGGATTAACAATAGACTGGGAAGGTAATTTACCTTGGGATTCCAATTTACGAACAGATGATGCCAATTGACTGATTTGAGACTCTAGATTCTGAATGCTCATCTGAGTTTGTTGTTGGAACTGCTGAGTGTTCTATTGAAATTGTTGAGTATTAGCGACAAGTGCTTTCATCATATCTTCGAGATACGTACCTGGCTTGGAGTCCGATTGAGGTGGTTGCCAGTTTTGAGATTGCGAAACGTAGCTAAGATTGGGGTAATCTGTCATTCCTGAAGTGTACATGTTGAAATGGGGGTCATACTCTCTTTGTGGCGGTCTAAAAAGTCCTCCAACAACATGGGCATGCTGGATGGTTTCTTCTTGAAGCATAGGGCACAAATCATTGGGATGTGCCATAGAATTACATATTCGACAAGCCTTCATTTGTTGGAATTTTTCTTTGGCAACTCTTTCAACAAGGGATAAAAGTTTATCTAAACTATCATAAATTAAAGATTCGTTTACCTCATTAACTGGCGGATTGTTGTATCTAATCCCAAACCGTTGAGCATTGGACCACATGATTGCAATTAGGTTGTGTGCTATGGTTCACTCCAAGTGTCCAATATCTCTTGTGCTATCTCTGGGTAGGAAGAAGTGGGTATCCTTTCTACTTGTTGCTTGGTTTCCTTTCGAAATCTCCGTCCAGTCTTCTCAATCTCAAATCAGATTCAAGCTCACCTGTATGAGAAGATTATAGTATTAAACTAACTAACAAAAAAATCAAGTAACAAGAAAAGAATTATTCTTAAAAACGCAAGTCCCCGGCACAGCGCCAAAATTTGCTGGGTGTTGAGACCACCGAAATAATTCCTAATATACTTGCGAAAGTGGGAGTAGGGTCAATTCCACAGGGACTGGTTTAAGTCGATTTCTTTAAGAGAAAGAAAATAGTTGTGGGGATGTTTGATGGTAGAGAGAAATAATTAAAAACTAAAATAAACTCGAAAGCAATTAAAATTACCGGGCGAGGATATGAAAAGGAGCTTTTTCGGTTCAGGTCAGGATCATGCTTGATTCTTGTGATTTGATGGCAAATATAACACTTGTATAAAGAAATAAATCAGTTATGGTCATTGGTACGACCTAACGACCTCACCTTTTCTTACATTTTCGTCAGCCAAGGTATGACCGTTGGCTAGATCCCTAATTAACAGATAACCTTGGGAACGCCCACAAGATTTAATCTATTAAAAGCCATTAAAAATTATAAAGGCTTGATTCTAATTAATAAATTTCTACGAGGATAATTCGTTTAAATTAAATCATGCATTCCCCGTTACATAACTAACTACTTTGACATAATCAATTATGTTACGTTGCGACTAAGCATTGAGCTAAACAAATAATTACACGGATTTGTAAAGTTCAATTAGCTAAGCAAACCTTCTTGATAATGAACAACCGACCGAATTATTCATAAATCAGACGTTTGTAACAAAAGCACAAAGAATAGCATGAATAATAATTTAACAAGTGTAAAAAGAGCAGATTAGATCTCACAACAAGTTATGAATCAACCAATTACCACAATCTTAACCAGAAAATAAAAAATTTAGCGGACATGTTAATGGAAGAACACACTAAGAAGTGGAATTTCATTAACCTCGGCAACAAATTAAAACTAAAAGAGAGAGTATGAAAGTAAACTATTGAATTTAGAGTATTTTATTCAATTCCAAGTTCTACAAATGGAGAGACCCCCTATTTATAATAAAAGTGTCCTATGAATCTAGACATAGGGTGAGATAAGTACATGATTGGTTCTAAAAATATTAATAAATCATCACTCACGTATTTAATGGAGTCCTTACCAAAATTCAGCAAATCATTCCTTTTTTTCTCTTGTGAAAATTGCGTCTTTCCTTTCTTCATCCGTTGTTGACCAAATCACTAAGCGTGGGCACGTTTTGTCAATCCCGCAAAATTGCCTTGAAATCTTCTTTTCTCTTTTTGGTATCATCAATATCCATTTTTGGCTTCATTTGGCCATCTTTATCCCATGTAATCTCTTTTAGCTGAATATGCAATAAATTCAAAAGATTAGGAGTATTTGGCTCCAAAAGGAGGATTAAATTACTATAAAATCATGACAATTTGCATAGTTATTAATGATCCATTTAAGTAAAATAGTTCTATAAATATAATCGTTTAAGTAAGCAAGGCAACAAATATCCCATTTCACTTGTCCTCTCTACTATAAATTTTACTCCCTGAAGTTTGTTTTATTAAATATATAAAAAAATATATAATATTATTATGCAAAATTTGCATCTTCAATGTAATATTTTGAAGTGTATTAAAAATTTATTCTTATTCAACATGTATAAAAGCATAAACAGAAATTATGTAAATTTTTTAAAAATTATGTAAAAAGATATAAAACGGGTGTACATATTAAGGGTTAAAGATTAAAATTTGTTGAGTCCTTTCAATTTCTCCGATATTTTAGAATGGAAAAGTTAATTAGTAGGAACCAATTAGAAATATAAAGAGAAATGTAAGTGATTTTAATAATTTGTAGGATCATATAAGTTGGGATAATTATTCTTAAATAATCTTAATTATTAACTAGTCAAATAATAATTATGAATTAACAAATACAATGAATACCTATAATATATAGGGATAAAATTAAGCAGAAATGATCATTTATATAAAAAGAAGTATTTAGGCAGAAACTCTATTATATATTAATTCTATTTTCTAATTAGTAATTACAATTGTGTGGTTTTCGTCTAATCTTTTAATTTGATTTCAAATAAATAATAAAAAATTCACTGGTACAAAGAAATTCAAATTTTTGAATTATATGTTATCACATATATGGGGATGGATGGATTTCAAATCCATTTGGACATGAAATCATTTCAAATTCTTTCTTCAAATACATTCTTCAAATTCAATAAAACAATTAATCCATTTTCTAGACAATTGAATCAAAATTAATAAAATATAGAATTACTAAAAATATGCTCTAATTGGTCGACTAAACAAAATAAATTTTCTAAGACTTCTGTTTTCAACTAGACATCTAATGATTTTTGGATAGATAGCAATTTACCCCCTGTGCTATTGAAACTAAGCATATTACCCCCTATAAAAATAATATAGCAATTTATCCCCTATATTTTTTAAAATTAAGCAATTTACCTCCTTATACAGGAAAGTAAATTGTTTCATTTTAAAAAATATAGTGAACTAAATTGTTGTAATTTAAAAAATAAAGGGAGGTAAATTGTGACGTTCATGGAATTTTCACATAATGAGAAGACTGGTAATTATTAAAAATTTAAATTTAATTAGTAAATAAATTATTGATTGAATTTGGGATATAATAAAACTTGAACGGATTAAATTGAAGTTCGTTATAATATTTGGAGGCAAATTATAGTAATTAAGAAATTAGGAGGGACGTGAAAGGAATTTTAGAAAAATTTAAAACTAAATATAATATATAATAATAATAATAATAATAATAATAATATATAAATATATGTATATAATATATAAAATAGGGGGGGGAGTTGGCACCGCCTCAACCCCCCACCACTTAAATATATATATATGTGTGTGTGTGTGACATGCTTCACATTCACACACATACATACCTTCGCATACCAGTTCCACAATACTTCAGGACGTGACGATAAAGTAGAGGGTTGAACAGTTCCTCGTGAATCGAAGTATTTTGGGATTTACTGTAAGTATAACTAATTGGATATATATATATCTATATGTGTAGTATTGTATATATTATATATATTGATTTCTTGGATGTGGACGTGGACTTGGCTTTATATTATTATGCGTGGTTTTCGTATATTGATTGTTTATATAATTAGTTGTGGATTATTTGTTAGATTACCTTAATATTGGTGAAATTGTTACTATCTGATATGTGATGGTAATGTAGAGATATGCGGGATATGATTATGTGATAATCATACAATTGATTGTTGGAAATTAAATTGAGAGTTGTTATTCAGGAAGTGATTATTATAAAGAATAGAATGACGATTGTGAGTTGAAATAAAAGATGATTCTTACCTAGTTGGAAACATAGTCAATGGTTTATGAAAATGTGATTGATACTGAGATATGAAAAATATATGATTTAAGCTAGGTACCAGGGCGCGTAGGGTACCGGGGTATTCTGGGGCAGCGGGGAATATCCTGTGCTGTTAGCTACACACTAGGGTGGTGTGGGGTACCATTTTTGTTGTGATGTCCTGTGGTATATTGCTACACAGCTGAAGTAAAAGAGTGTGGGGATATCACACAACGGGTATCCTATGCTGTATATGATATGATGATGGCCGACGAAACCATTGACTGATGTGCACCAATTAGAGTAAGTGGGGCCCTTAACTAAAAAACGATAATATCGAATATTGTGTCATAGATTGATTTATAATTGTGAGTATGTATTACTGCTTATATCTGATGTTGCTATATGACTAATGATTGTTAGTAAATATGACTGCATGTACGTGAATCTTTGTCTGTGTATATATATATAAACTGATTGGCTATACTTATTGAGTAGGCAGCTCATTCCTTGCCACGTACGTTTCAGGAGATAGGTCACACTGATTAGTCATATTGGACTTTGAGTGGTGCCGTCGTCTTTATTAGGTGGGTCAGCGTGACATCTGAAGCCAGAGTTTTTGATTGTGGGGTTGTTAAATATTCTGGTCTTTTATCGGAATTTGTGTTTAAAGTTGTGGTATGATTTTTCTTGAGGTTATGTACATGAGGACATCTAGTGAGGGTATATATATAAACTTTTGGTGATATCTAATACCTTTCGTGATACATATATTATATTGATAAATTAGAATTTATTTTACGGGTTGAAAGAGAATTACTTATAGAGTGAGTTCTGATTAAAGAAAGGATGAAATAGTAATAATTAGATGTAGCGAGTAGGGGGTGCTACATTGGGTGGTATTAGAGCAGGTCTACGTTTCTAGGGTAATGATTGTGAGATGTCCCTAATGATTGAATTGTTTAATATAGGATGGCTTCTCAAGGTACACGTGCTGACCCAGTAGCTAGTAGGGAAGTGTAAGAGGAGTCCGTAGAGGCTCAGTGGCACCTACAAGTGCAAATGGGGTGGAGGTAGGTCGAGAGGGTGTTGGTGCTGAAGCTCCTATTCCTCCCGGTGGTGCTCCAGTGGCAGGATTACCACCGGAGTATGCACAGATATTTCAAATGGCTTTTCAAGCCCAAGCCCAAGCCCAAGCGCAGTTACTTGCACAAGCGCACACATCCACTCCAGTGGCAGCACCAGTAGTCCCTACAATTGACCGTAATTATGAAAGAATCAGGAAGATGCGGGCTACAGAATTTGAAGGTACCCTAGACCCGGAGATTGATGAAAGATGGTGGGAAAAAGTCGAAGATGTGATGAACTTGGTAAATTGCACTCCAGAGAATCGACTTAGTCATGTTGTTTCTTTGTTTGTGAGTAATGCCTTGATTTGGTGGAGGTTTGTAAAGAGGGGATATGAGCCAAGAGAAATAACTTGGGCTAAGTTTCAGAAAGAGTTTGATGATAAATACAGACCCAATATGTACCGAGACAAGAAGAGGATGGAGTTTCTGAATTTAGTGCAAGGAGATGATCAGACGGTGGCAAAATATGAACTCTGTTTTGCGGCACTAGCCAAGTATGCACCAGAAGCAATAGCGACGCAGGAGGATCATTGTTACCGTTTTGAACAGGGGCTACGACCAGAGATCAAAAGAGGCCTCGCAGTCAGAATTACAAATTTTAAAACTCTTGTTGAATCAGCAGTCCGGATGGAAGAAGTAGTAATGGAGGACAAGAAGAAGGGGGAAGAGAAGAGGAAATCAACATATGCAATAGGGGAATCGAGTAGGTTGACCAAGAGGGGAACCAGTCGTTCATTATCAGTGGGAAGTGGGTTTTACACGTAGTGGTCCCATTTTTCGAGAAAGTAGTGGACAACGGTTTGGGGGATCCATGGGCATTAACAGAGGTTCATTTGAACGCAGTTCATTTGCTACGCCTTCTACTGAATTAGGAAGGGGATCAGGACCGAGTTATGGTCGAGGACCAGTTCTTCCTCCGAGCTGTTCTACCTGTGGAAGACAACATCAAGGGCCATGTTGGAGATGGGATGATATACCGAAGACTTGCTATCGCTGTGGAGGTAGAGGACACATGGCCAGAAATTGTTCTAGTCAGACTGTGGGTGTGGTTGAAAGTGTTGCTAGTGGGACTCAGGGCCAATGTAGTGTTGGGAGTAGTGATACGGAGCTAGCAGAGGCAGAGGCAGAGGTAGAGGCGCGAGTAACAGAGATAGTGGCCACGCTATTAGTATCGGTATGAGGGGGGGCTGGAGCACAAGTTATTCAGGGACAGATCCAGGAAAGGATATATAATATTACCAGAGAGGAAGCCCCAGCATCGAATGATGTGATATCAGGTACGATATTGTTATCTGACATTATCGCCTATGTTTTGATTGATCCTGGCTCTACACAATCATATATTTCATTCGAATTTGCATCTAAAATACCGGGAGAGAATAGCCCGTTGGGATGCAATTTGATAGTTTATTTGCCCGTGGGAGGGGGTGTGGTAGTGAATAGTGTTAGGAAATGGAGCTTAATGAGAATCAGAGATGTAAATTTACCTGTATACCTTATAGTGCTGGATTTGAAGGAGTTTGATGGGATTCTGGGGATGGATTGGTTAGCGCAACATAAAGCAATAATTGACTGTTATAAAAAGGAAGTGATGATCGAATGTTCTGGCGAATCAAAAGTAATATTTGTGGAGGATCTTCAGGTAGAACCTGTTTGTATAATATCAGCTATGGAGGCAAGATGATTAATGTTAGAGGGTTGTGAAGCATATCTAGCCCATGTGGTAGATACCAAAAAGGTTAATCCCACATTGGAGGAAATCTCGGTAGTGAGAGACTTCCCTAAAGTATTTCCTGATGACTTACTAGGATTGCCACCGCATAGGAAAGTGGATTTTGCCATAGAAACTCTCCCAGGAGTTGCCCCAATTTCTATTGCGCCGTACAGAATGGCCCCAGTGGAGTTACATGAGCTCAAAAAGCAAATCGAATAATTATTGGGAAAGGGTTTATTAGGCCGAGTACTTCGCCGTGGGGAGCACCAGTGTTGTTTGTGAAGAAGAAAGATGGGAGTATGAGGTTATGCGTCGAGTACCGCCAATTAAACAGAGTAACAGTGAAGAATAAATATCCATTGCCGAGGATTGATGACCTGTTAGACCGGTTAAAGGGAACTACAACATTTTCAAAGATCGATTTGAGGTCTGGTTATTGGCAGTTGAGGATAGCAGAGAATGATATACTGAAGACAGCTTTCCGTACTCGTTATGGTCATTATGAGTTTCTGGTGCCCTTTGCGTTAACAAATGCACCAGTGGCATTCATGGCATTGATGAATCGTACATTTCAGGAATATTTGGATCACTTTGTTATTGTGTTTATAGATGACATTCTGGTATACTCGAGGGATAGAGAAGAGCATGAGCAACATTTGAGGATAGTCTTACAGATTTTGAAAGAGAAAGAGTTATATGCTAAGTTAAGTAAATGTGAATTTTGGGTAAATCAGGTGATTTTTCTTGAGCATGTAGTATCTGGTGATGGGGTTATGCCTGACCCTTCAAAAGTAAAGGCTATTATAGAATGGAGAGTGCCAAAGAATGCCACTGAAGTCTGAAGCTTTTTAGGGTTTTCTGGATATTACAGGAGATTTGTTGAGGGTTTCTCTATAATTGTCGGTCCTCTAACCAAGTTGCTCAGAAAGGGGGTAGAATTTCAGTGGACGGAACAGTGTCAACAAAGTTTTGTTGAGTTGAAGAAGAGACTGACCTCCAATCCGATTTTGATTTTACCGTCTGGTAGCGGTGGATATATAGTGTATACAGATGCTTCTAAACAGGGTTTGGGATGTGTGTTAATGCAAAACGGAAAGGTAATTGCTTATGCATCTCGCCAATTAAGGAACCATAAGTTAAATTATCATACACATGACTTGGAGTTAGCCGCCATTGTACATGCACTGAAGATTTGGAGACATTACTTGTACAGAGAAAATTTTCAGATCCTTACTGACCATAAAAGTTTGAAATATATCTTAACACAAAAGGAATTGAATTTGAGACAGAGAAGATGGATAGAACTGCTGAAGGATTATGATTGCACTATTGACTTTCATCCAGGGAAAGCGAACGTGGTAGCAGATGTCTTGAGTAGAAAGAGTTCAAGTACATTAGCCAATCTGGGGAGTCATAATCAGACATTGCTACTAGAGATGAGGTCTATGAATATGAAGCTGGAGGTTGATCAAATAGCAAGTTTATTGGCAGCCTTGCAAATTAAGCCAGAATTCTTGGATCAGATCAAAGAAGCGCAGACTCGAGATCCTTTCTTATTACGAATGCCGGAAAGAATAAGACTTGGTAAAAATAAATTTTTCAATAGGAGTTGATGGAGTAATAGTGAATGGGGGACGAGTTTGTGTGTCTGCTACAGATGGGTTACGCGAAGCGATTTTGCGAGAAGCTTATACTGCACCATATGCAATGCAACCTGGTACTACAAAAATGTATCGAAATTTAAGACCTTATTACTGGTGGCAGACAATGAAGAAAGATGTGGCTGAATTTGTGGCTAAATGTATGACATGTCAGCAAGTAAAGGCAGAACATCAGGCACCAGCAGGTAAACTGCGACCTCTATCAATACCAGAATGGAAGTGGGAGGAGATCACTACGGATTTTGTCATGGGGTTGCCACGAACATTCAAAAAGCATGACGCTATTTGGGTACTTGTGGATAGATTGACAAAATCTGCTCATTTCTTGCCAGTACGAATAGCTGATTCACTGGATAAGTTAGTCGGGTTATACATTTATGAGATAGTGAGATTACATGGAGTGCCTGTATCGATTGTGTCAGACAGAGATCCCCAATTTACCTCACGCTTTTGGGAAAGTTTACAAAGGGCATTGGGCACGAAGTTACATTTCAGTACCGCATTTCATCCTCAAATAGATGGGCAGTCAGAAAGAACGATTCAAACCCTAGAAGATATGATGAGAGCTTGTACAATGGAGTTTAAGGGCAACTGGGATGATCATCTACCTCTAATGGAGTTTGCATATAATAACAGTTTCCACTCTAGTATCGGTATGGCTCCATATGAAGCTTTATATGGAAGAAGGTGTCGTAGTCCAATTTGTTGGGATATAGAAGGATTAAGACAACTAGAAGGTCCTGAATTGGTACAGAAAACAGTAGAAAAGATACAAGTAGTTGAGAAGTGCTTGAAGGCAGCACAAGATCGACAAAAAAGTTACGTTTTGATCAACACCGAAAGTATGAAGTAGGTGATAAGGTTTTCCTGAAAATATCTCCTTGGAACGGAATTCTAAGGTTTGGCAAGCAAGGGAAATTGAATCCGAGATACATTGGGCCATATGAAATTATTGAAAGAATCGGACCACTGGCATATCCACTGGCATTGCCAACAGAGTTGTCATAAATACATGATGTTTTTCATGTTTCGATGCTGCAACAATATCGGTCTGATCCTAGCCACATTATTCCTAAGCCGGAGATAGAGATTTCCGAGGAGTTAACATATGTGGAGGAGCCTGCAGAGATTTTGGATAGAAATGTAAGGAAATTAAGAAATAAAGATATACCGATGGTAAAAGTGAGATGGAGTCATCATTCCCCGAGGGAGGCGACTTTGGAGGTTGAGGAGCATATGAAAGAGAAATATCCCTATTTATTCCATTGAGCGGGTAAGTTGCTTAAATTTCGGGGTTGAAATTTTTATTAGAAGGGGAGAATTGTGACGTTCGTGGAATTTTGACATAATGATAAGACTAATTGGTAATTATTAAAAAATTAAATTTAATTAGTAAATAAATTATAGATTGAATTTGGGATATAATAAAATTTGAACGGATTAAATTGGAGTTCGTTATAATATTTGGGGGCAAATTATAGTAATTAAGAAAATATGGAGGGACGTGAAAGGTATTTTAGAAAAATTTAAAACTCAATATAATATATAATAATATTAATAATAATAATAATAATAATAATATATAAAAGAGGGGGGGAGTTGGCACCGCCTCAACCCCCCCCCCCCCCCCCCCCCCCCCCCCCCCCCCACAATCTGGTAGATCATCAGAACAGGGAGCTCAGCATCATTGTTCGCTAACATTTTGTATCTCTTGGTTTCTGCTTGTGACATTGATGTTTAGCTGGTTGCATACCCAGTTCCGCAATATTTCAGGACGTGACGACAAAGTAGAGGGTTGAGCAGCCCTCATGAATCGAAGTATTTTCAGATTTACGGTAAGTATAGCTAATTGGATATATATATATGTGTAGTATTGTATATATTATATATACTGATTTCTCGGATGCGAACGTGGACTTGACTTTATATTATTATGCGTGGTTTTCGTATATTGATTGTTTATATAATTAGTTGTGGATTATTTGTTAGATTACCGTAATATTGGTGAAATTGTTACTATGTGATATGCGATGGTAATGTAGAGATATGCGGGATATGATTATGTGATAATCATATAATTGATTGTTGATGAAATCAAATTGTGAGTTGTTATTGAGTAAGTAATTATTATAAAGAATAGAATGACGATTGTGAGTTGAAATAAAAGATGATGCTTATCTAGTTGGGAACACATTCAATGGTTTATGAGAATGTGATTGATAATGAGATATGAAAAATATATGATTTAAGCTAGGTACCATGGCGCGTAGGGTACCGGGTATTTCGGGGCAGCGGGAAATATCATGTGCTGTTAGCTACACACTGGGATGGTGTGGGGTACCATGTTTGTTGTGATGTCATGTGCTATATTGCTACACAGCTCAAGTAAAAAAGTGTTGGAATATCACACAACTGGTATCCTGTGCTGTATATGATATGATGATGGCTGGTGAAACCATTGACTGATGTGCACCAATTAGAGTAAGTGGGGCCCTTAACTAATAAACGATAATATCGAAGATTGATTTATAATTGTGAGTATGTATTACTGTTTATATCTGATGTTGCTATATGACTAATGAATGTTAGTAAATGTGATTGCATGTACGTGAATCTTTGTCTGTGTATATATATATAGACTGATTGACTATACTTATTAAGTAGGCAGCTCATTCCTTGCCATGTACGTTTCAGGAGATAGGCCACACTGATTAGCCACATTGGACTTTGAGCGGTGCCGTCGTCTTTATTAGGTGGATCAATCGTGACATCTGAAGCCAGAGTTTCTGATTGTTGGGTTGTTAAATATTCTGGTCTTTTATCGGAATTTGTGTTTAAAGTTGTGGTATGATTTTCCTTGAGGTTATGTACACGAGGACATCTTGAGGGTATATATATAAACTTTTGGTGATATCTAATACCTTTTGTTATATATATTATATTGATAAATTAGAATTTATTTTACAGGTTGAAAGAGATTACTTATAGAGTGAGTTCTGATTAAAGAAAGGATGAAATAGTAATAACTAGATTAGCGAGTAGAGGGTGCTACATAAATCGTTATTTATTTTTTTATAAGGAGGTAATTTTCTTGTTTGCAATATTACAAGGGGGTTGCTTGTATTTTTTCGGATGATTTTTGGATCAGTTCCAACTAATATTAGGTTGCAAACCAATCAATTCAACGAAATTATTACTTTTTCCTTTGAGGGAAAGTATCATAATAATACTACTTAAAACAATATACCAACAATCAAGCACCAAATTTCAGTAGTTAAAGGACCAAATGCGGAACCATCAATCAGAGTGTCTCTTGGATTCGGTTGAGCAGTCTCCTTCTAAAGTGAGTCTCCGCCAACTTGATACCTACCTTCTTGACTCACCAAGACTTCAGCGAGTTTAAGGGCGGCCATCTTTTGGACACTGTGTGAGACCCAAGCAACATAAGTGGTTGTTCTTTCACGAGCAATGATTCCAATTCCTGCCTTTGCTAAAATAATTCACTTTAATTCAGTCTGGGTCATTTTCATCCGGCATGATGGTGAATTTGCTTGAGGCCTGCAACTCTGTGCTGATTTTGTGCGTTCGCGTTGGCATTGAGATAAGAAAGATCATATGTTACTATTTCGTGTGGTTTAGTCTATGAGCCTTCTGCCAACAGGATGTTGCAATGATACCAGATTCTCCATGCTACAAATTATTAAGAATAAAATGGAACTCATGTTCATCCATTATTTTAAAAACCCTTTGTAAAACATGGTTTCAATATGCCTGTGGCGTGAGATATCGCCCTCACTGGAGAGGGCCCAAACTTGGCAGGAAAACGAGCATTAATGCACCAGAGATTCGCTATATCCTCCGAAGGACTATGCACCATTGGTAGGTGGATAAAAATTTGAAATTCTACGCTCCAGATTACCTCCAATAGGGAGAATGTTATGACAAGCTTTTCAAGCAAACAATTGAAGTTTGCTCCTGACACTTGCTTTCCAGAGAAAAAGCTCCACATGAAGGTTAAGACATTGACGGGCTGATTGACTGACCTTGTTAGAAATAAGCTTGCAGCCAGGAAGGAAAGGGTTCTATGTGAACCACAATACATTCATTGATATTTTGATACATTTATTGAGTTAGCAAAAAATCTTATTGTTTTGATCAATGCTAGGCCAATAACACGCCTAGTTGTTTTTAAAAAATAAGTACCCGAAAATAAGGATCTCCACACCTTTACCCTAAACCATGTGCACACTATCATGAAAAATGATTTTTAAAGTACCCACAAAATTCTCAAACTCCAACACTCCTCCTGGAGAATTTTCTTAGAGACTCTGAGCTTTGATCTTAGATCTTCGAACTTTTCTTTAGAAAGAGCTTCAGTTAATATGTTAGCCATCTGATCTTCAAAGCAACAATACAACAGATTGACTTCTCTATTCTATTTTGCTTCTCTAATTGCATGAAACTTCATATTGATGTGTTGGTTCTTCCATGCTGCCGAGAGTTCTTTGCAATAGCAATGGCTAACTTGTCATCAACCCAAATCATAGTAGCATCTTCTTGGCTTTGCCTCAAATCTATTACCAAATTGCTTGGTTTGCAGTTGCTGCAGCATATCCTTATTTAAGTTTTGTTTGAATTATTATCAAGCTTAAAAAATTGTGTGCGAATTTGATTTGATTGATGATCTAATAAATAATTAAGCTGAAATGAGCATTAGTTGATGAATCAAATATGAGTCAAGTTGGAATAAATTCAATATTTTTAAGTATCTGATATTATTTTTGAACTAATCCAAACAAATTGAAGTCGAGTTTCAAAGTCTATCAGACAAATTTTTTTGTCCAAGTTTAGCATGTTAAGTTTAACAATCAAGCAAACGAGCTTTTACTATTGATTTCAATCGAATATTGAACAGTTTGATATATTTTTCCGCCCTAGACCTACTTACGTTGGACCAAATCAATTATGGTCGTTAATACCTTTTTAAAATGATAAAAAGGGCAACCCATCTCCCTGGCTTTTAATAAGTTCGACAACCTAAAAATATGGTTGTTTATACATATTCTCATCGAAAATATATTAATTTGGCACCACAATCCGATATAAAACACAATTTTATTAATTAATATAAATATATTGTCATTTAACAAGAAAACCTATTAAAAAGAAAACATAAACAAACAAGCAAATGTCTTCAATTCATTTTTAGCCTAATGACTTTTTGTTTGAACAATATCATTTTATGTATATATATATATATATGCCTAACAATTTATTATTTGATAGTAAACAGAAAATGTACGTAGTTTAGCATTTATGTTTTTATATTAGCTAGTAGAGTTAAAAAGACATTATATATGTCAAAAAATCAATTGCCCGTTACATTTTGATTTCGGCATGAGAGGTGCAAAAAGAGGTAAATTGCCTCATTTTAATTTAAAAGGTCAGGAAGACGGATTGCTCTTTCATTTTGTTTAGCTAGAGTTTTTGCCCATTACATTTTTATGGGACAAAATTGTATTTAACCTGAAAAATCATACAATAATGATATCATAGTAAATAAACTAACACTCGGTACAAACATGATGAGTGTGTAATAAAAAAATAATATATATGTATTTGTTTAAAAAAAATAGTAAATACATACTTTTTTATTATAATTTCAAGAAACAAACTTACATTAATTGACAGTCGGAACACACCTCAATATGTATCCATAATGTATATAATTTTATTATACTTGTGAATAAATAAGTACATTTAGGATATTTTTATAAATAAATATTTTATCATCAAAATTAATTACTATTAAGGGTTGCATCTTTAATAAATAGTATAGATAAATAAACTGCAATTAGAAGTTTGTAACAAAATGAAAATCATGTTACATATATATTAGGTAGAGGATGTTAGAATAGGTGGCTTAAAAGCCAATTGTATTGGCATCCTAGTAATCTATTCTGACAATAACTCGATTTTATGTAATATTATTCAATGAATAAAATGAGTATTCGCTATTGGCATTTCATTTGTTGTGCTTATGACATTTATGTTTGCATTTCATTCAAACATCATAATAAAACCATAGACCACCTTGAACAACTGTGCAACAGTTGGATTGCGCATTGGATGACGGTCATGAAAATAGCTGTTTAGGGTTGGTCGCTATGACTTGAGTCCTCAGCTACGATAGTACGGGAGTAGTCCTTAGACTTGAGGAATGACGACAGTCACGTGCATGCAATGACTGTATCTTAGATTTGTGTGGGAGGTGATTGTGTCAAATATGGTTATCATAAGCTTTATCTAGTGCATTCAAAGTACGTAGGGAGGACGGTAGTTCCAAGAAGAGGATCCATCCCTGTCAAAACGTGACAAAGGTATCTCCTACGAACATGCAGATGCGTTAATGCTCTATAAACCTGCTTCCACAGTCATTGGTCAAATAGGAAAAAGAGGTTCTTAGGTCAAGCAATTTAGCATAAGTTTTCTCAAGTATTAAGTATAGACACCTAGTCAACGATGGGAACCGACACCCTATTTCATGCCCTAAACTGAGGCCTGATAACGCTAGATGGAAGGACCGTATACGTATGGACTCGAGAGCCTAAAAGTTCACATGAATATTCGCCTAGTGTCTAGTGCCGTGGACCGTTGCTAGATGCCAACCCATGGTGACGGGCTTTCTTGATCAAGCATTGATCAAGAATTATTAATTAAATTAGATTTAATTAATAATAATTTTTTATACTAGCCCAATTCTAGCTGAAAAGTGAACCTGAAGAGTCACACACAAATCACCGAGAAGGGACATAGAATTAATTGAAAATTAATTTTATAAGTAATTAGATTACTTATAAATGAGAGGAATCCATTGGATGGAGAAGCCCAAGAGTAAATTAATAGGACTAATTTATATTGGGCTTATTAATTTATATTAGGCTTGCCCTTACTATTTAATAAGTTGGACTTATTAATTAATAGAGGCTTATCGTGTGACATCCGAAAATTTTTTTATGTAATTTGGAGACTAATTGGTAATTATTAAAAATTTAGATTTAATTAGTAAACAAATTATAGACTGAATTTGGGATATGATAAAACTTGAACGGATTAAATTGGAGTTCGTTATAATATTTGGGAGCAAATTATATTAATTAAGAAATTTAGGAAAGACGTAATGGGTATTTGAGAAAAGTTTAATTAAATAAATAAAATAATAATAATATTATATATATGTAAATAATATATTTATCAAAAATAATTTATATTTGTTAGCAGTAATATAATATTATATAAATATATATATATATATATTAGTAGTAATATAATATTATATACACATATGTATGCATTTGAGGGAGGGGCCCACCAGCCCACCGGCTCACCCTCCTCTTTCTTTTTCTTGTTGTACACACACATACAATACACACACATAATACGTTACACGCACAAAACACAATTAAGAAAAAAATTGCACTCCTCCTTGTCGCAGAAAAAAACTGAAAAAAACAGAGGATGCAAATTTTTATTTTAATTTATATTAATTAGTATAATTATATTATTTAATTACTCCGTTTTTTAAATGTTGTTTATATTGCACGAGGTACTATTTAATCGGACAATTTTATAATTTTGGCTATTTAAATTAGTATCGAATTAAATATCATATTTGATATAAAAATGATATAGTTGGTTACTTAAATTATTAGATTTAATTATCATTATAGCTAATTTACACAATTCCATCGGAATGATTAACCAAATATATAATTTTATATATTATTGCTTAATTAAATTGTATAGCAACGATAAATTAACACAAAATTCATAAAAATATTTCGAAAAGTTATATTTAAGAAATATTATGTTATTAAAGAGGAAAAATGAGGTTTTCAGTGGTAATATAATTTACGGATGTTATTAAAAACGATAGTTATAAATATATATGGGGTTTGATTAAATGAATTCTTATGAATTAGTTGATAAATTAAATATATGTTTGAGAAGCTTAGAAAAGGTAGTTATTTGAAAGAAATGGAACAGGGGTTTGGACTTTAATATAAGTGCAATACTAAAGGATTGGTAGGAAATGTACGAACATTATATAATATTTTATTTAGAGTTATAATATTCTAAACATATTGATTATACGTATAATATTCTATTATAGGACATGACGACAAAATAGAGGGCTGAGCAGTCCCTCGTGAAACCGAAGCATTTTGGGATATAAGGTAAGTATAACTAATTGGATTTATATATATCTATATGTGTAGTATTGTATATATATTATATATAGATTTTTTGGATGCGAACGTGGACTTGGCTTTATATTATTATGCGTGGCTTTTGTATATTGATTGTTTATATAATTAGTTGTGGATTATTTGTTAGATTACCATAATATTGGTGAAATTGTTACTATGCGATATGTGATGGTAATGTAGAGATATGTGGGATATGATTATGTGATAATCATATAATTGATTGTTGATGAAATCAAATTAGGAGTTGTTATTGAGAAAGTGATTATTATAAAGAATAGAATGACGATTGTGAGTTGAAATAAATGATGATGCTTACCTAGTTGGAAACACAGTCAATGGTTTATGAAAATGTGATTGATATTGAGATATGAAAAATATATGATTTAAGCTAGCTACCATGGCGCGTAGGGTACCGGGGTATTCGGGGCGGTGGGGAATATCCTGTGCTATTATCTACACACTGGGGTGGTGTGGGGGTACCATGTTTGTTGTGATGTTCTGTGCTGATATTGCTACACAGCTGAAGTAAAAGAGTGTGCGGATATCACACAACTGCTATCTTGTGCTGTATATTATATGATGATGGTCGGAGAAACCATTGACTGATGTACTCCAATTAGAGTAAGTGGGGCCCTTAACTAATAAACGATAATGTCGAATGACTAATAAACGATAATTTGTGTATGTATTACTGCTTATATTTGATGTTACTCTATGATGAATGACTATTGTCGATGTGACTGCATGTACGTGAATTGTTGTCTGTGTATATATATGAACTGATTGACTATACTTATTGAGTAGGCAGCTCATTCCTTGCCACGTATTTTTTCAGGAGATAGGTCACACTGATTAGCCACATTGGACTTTGAGCGGTGCCATCGTCTTTATTAGGTGGGTCAGCCGTGACATCTGAAGCCAGAGTTTTTGATTGTTGGATTATTAAATATTCTGCTTTTTTATCGGGATTTGTGTTTAAAGTTGTGGTACGATTTTCCTTGAGGTTATGAACATGAGGACATCTAGTGAGGGTAAATATAAACTTTTGGTGATATCTAATACCTTTTGTGATATATATATGCTAATAAATTAGAATTTATTTTATGGGTTGAAAGAGAATTACTTATAAAATGAGTTCTAATTAAAGAAATGATGAAATAGTTATAATTAGATGTAGCGAGTAGGGGGTGCTACATATTGGGCTCATATATTTAATCCAAATATATGATGGACTTAATTAAGTGGGCTTTAAGTAAATTGAATTTAATTAAATTAATTGGGCCTTGTATTTTATTTATTATTAAAATCGACCCAAGTCCCTCAATTAAGTTGGTGAAAATTGTTAGAAAAGAAAATTATTGACTAACAAAATCACTTTTGTAAAGTGCCATGTTAGTCATCCTTTATATGGAATAAAGAATTTGATCACCTTAAGGATGGTTAAATGGACCTAGATATATTCTAATGCATCCATAAAGATATATATATGTGTGCATTAGTTATTGAAAATGACAAATGAATGAATACATAACAAAGTAAGAAAATAATTTCTCCCTCTCCAATTACTCCACTCGGCCGAACCCCTCTTGTGCACACTTGGTGTATTTATCTCTTTAATTCTTTTCTAACAAATTGAGTTGAGGAGTCCCAAGTTCCGGTGTGGTGTGAACGTAACTTTAGAGGGTTTCTAAGTTGAAGCCTTTCGAGAACGGATCAAATGAAGTAGGATCGAAATAAATCAAATCAAAGGTAATCCTTGATTTATGATTTATGCACTTCTCGTTTTACATTCAACTACTAACCCCGTTAATTTTATTTATTTTTATTAACCACATCGAGGAATTTCCAGAGGGGTATAAGTGTAATTTCAAAATATTTTTGAGGAAAAGTGTAATATTGCATTTCTGAAGGAAGTTTAAGTATAATTAACTATAATTTTGAAAACTTTGTTTTCTTTTTTGTATTACAACTGAAAACTTTTTAAAAAAGTATAAAAAAACCTAAACGTCTCCAGAGTGTGTTTTACATCATGTTCTTTTTATTTTATTTTATATTTTCAGACACGCCGATGCTGCTTTCGGGGCATGTCGGTGTTCACTATTGTACATAGCATATAATCTACTAAAGGGGTGATTGGAGACACTTATCTTAAGTATTTACCAACTTATTATTGAAAAAAGTGTTTTAATTTTTACAGTTTATACTTTTGAACAACTTAAAATAAATTGATTTAAGCCAAAAATGATAAACAATTCAGTACCAACTTGTGCAGCTTATTTGGAAAATTGTATGCATTAAATTATTTTTTCAAACACTCTAACAAACTTATAATTTTCTCTGTAATACAATAAAATAGAAATTATTGCAAACAACCCTTTAACTAAAAATTTTAGGATGAAATTACTAAAAATTGGATAGATGGTCATAATAACTTTACTACTTTGGATGAATAGAAATTTATATTGCATAACTTTTAAAATAAATTAATTATGTATATTTTTTAAGTTAAATTTGGTTAAGAATTCAAATGTGAGACATGCTTATTTTCTATTTTATCTTGATATATTTTCATGTTGCATATTTAAATTTTATGAGAAATTAAAAATATATATGTATTATATAGAACTGTGTCTAATTTGTGTCGCAGGTCGTCAGCTGCCGCGCATCCTTAGAGAGATTTGGATCTTGAGAAAAAAGAGCAGATCGTTAGGTTTTCTAGGAGGTCCCCAACTAAGACGCTTCGATGCCAAAGTCAGTGAAGTTATTAGAGATAGAGGAAACAATCTTAATGCGAACTTAAGCGAACTCAAAGCGATCTAATCTGGATTTTTAGAATCCTAAATGTATGAACACGGGGTATTTATAATGTCTGGGTGGGTCTACTGGCCTATTTGAAGGTCCATTTGCTTTATGCCATGTGTCGTTATTATAGCTCACCGGCCTCCAGTAGCGGGTATCTTAGGTCGAGTCAAGGGTCCCAACCCATGAAGGGGTGCGAATCTTTTGGTTATACTTTTAAATAATGCCTGCTTTGAGGGCATTTACATCATTTTTTATAGTAATTCTCTCAATCCCCATCATTACTCTCCCACTTCTTCTCAGTGTGTGCAAACCTAAACCCTTGGTTCTATCTGTTGTCCTTCTCATCCCACCGCCCATTTTTGCACGCCTTTCCATGTTCCACCGCCTGTAAATACACTTTCCATTTGACTTGTTCATTAACCCTTTTCTTGGGAACAGCTTCCTAGGTGTGACCTACAGGTATCTTGCTCACCTATCTCCGGGTATCTTTTGCAATCTCCGTTCCTTATTTTATTATGTCTTCTAATTCTAATTTGAGTTCGGGGTCTAGCTCCAACTCCAATTCTTCTGGTCAACCGCGACCTCGCCCCAACCAATCATTCATAAAGGTCCTCCCATTGTTCCTCCAACTAGGGTAGAAAAAGACCTAGAGATTGTAGATCCGACTGACACAACCTTAGAACAATTTGAAGCCCAATGCAATTAGGGAGAAGTATTTCATTCCCAAGATTTTCATATAATTCTTCTGCGTTCTTTTGACATAATCCATCGCCCTCCTAAGGGTTTTTGCCTACTTTCAATTGTTAATCTCGAAGAGGGCCTTCGGTTAGACATATGCCCTACACAACTAGCACCCATTTTGTTCGTCATACACTTATGTTAATATTGGTTATGCCCTGTCGTTGTCTTGAGCCAAACTTTGAGCATTTTTGGTCCCTTTACAAGTTTAGGACCTCGAAGAGGTCTAGAGATTGAAGGTTCTTCTATATCACCGCTAAGCCAAACTGTAGATTTCTAGATAAGCTTAAATCCAATGTAAGCCCTTGAAAAAATAAATTCTTTTTATTTGTCATTCCCCTGGTCAATTTTGGCCCTTTCCCTATGAATTGCGCGACCTAAAGCCTGAACCTAAAACTTATGGGTTAGGGCTGGATGATGACATGATAAACAGTCACACCATTTACTGGTACAGGGCTGATAGGCTCTTGACGGAAAGAGAAAATGATGACTTTGCTAGCCTAGAAGATAAAAAGAATGCACAACCCTTGAAAATTTGTGTTTTCTGCTAAATCGTGATGCTAGATCGCAATGTCATCTTGCTTTTATAGTTTTTTTTACAAGGATGGCCTCGCGATCTGTATTTGTAATACTCCTTTGCAATGAAACTGCTCTCTTTTCTCACTTTTATATTTATCTTTTTATATTACTTGCTTGCGATCTCTCTTTGTTATTTATACTTGGGAATATTCTTTTTCAGAATTTGAGGTTTTTCTTTTCAAAATGAGACCTTTGTGGTTTACTTTTGCTTTGAAAATTCTTTACATTAATTTCAAGCGAATTGTCAGCGACCTCCCTAGGTCAGTTGTCTTGACTAATTTTAATTGGCTGCGACCTCACAGGGTCATTTTTGTTAGAATTTGAAAATTCTGTAATAATGTGCAACCTCATGGGATCATTCGTACTTGATCAAATTATTTTTCAGAATTTGAAAATCCTCTTGCAGAATTGATAGCATGCGACTTCATGGGGTCGTTTTATACTTGTTCAGATTCTCTTTCAGAATTTAGTCTCAAAATTGATAACATACGACCTCATTGGGTCGTTTTATACCTAGTCAAATTCTTGTCCAGAATTTGAAAATTCTTTTGCAGAATTGACAACATGCGACCTCGTGGGTCATTTCATACTTGGAAGAAATTCTTGAATTTGACATCCCATGATGCATGAACTATGAACTAGAAAGAGAGTGTGATCTTTTTCGAATCTATATAAGATTGTTCTTTTCTAGATCAATATAAAAGTGATCTTTTCAGATCAATATAAAAGTACTTATCACAAAATATAGGCTCCTGCCAAAGAATATTTGTGTTGACCAAAGTACTAAGCATAGAATTTCTTCAAATTATAGATATTCCATGTCCTTGGTAAATCTTCGCCTCACAAACCTTACAGCCTGTATGTTCCCCTCCTTTTTACTTTGACTACTTTATATGGACTTTCCCACATTCCTGGAGACCTCAATATTCTTTATCACCATGTACCTTACTTGAAAGTTTCTTGGTCTGACTTTGTTGCTGTAGCATTTCATATGAGGCTTTTGTAGTCTAAGATTTTTGCAAATGCTCTATCCCATGTTTCTTCAATTATTGCGAGGTCGAAATCTCTTACCTGAGAATTGCCTACAAGTTCAAATTACATGATCCTCGCCATTTCTTCTCCAATTTCCGCAAATATCATTGCATCTGCTCCGTAACTAGGCAAAATGGGGGTTCTCTAGTCGTAGTCCTTGGCTTAGTCCTGTATGCCTATAACACCCAGGTAACTCTTCTACACATGAGCCCTTAGAACCTTCGAAGCTATTTTAAGGTGTTGAAACAAAATTCTATTCGTGACTTATGTCTACCCATGTGCATGCGGATTTCCCACTATCGTGAATTTTTTGTTGGATCTTTAATTCCTTGCACCATGCCATTATTTTGTTGCCTTGGAATTGAGTTCCATTGTTCGAGATGAACACTCTAGGTATCCCTTATCTACATATGATATTTTTTCAAATAAAATTGATACCTGTTTTTCAGAGATTTTTTGCTAAAGCTTCTGCCTCCACCCCCTTAGAGAAATATTCCACTGCTACTATGATGAACTTCTACTGTATAGGGCCTCGTAGGATAGGTTCCAAAATATCTATCCTCTATTGGTTAAAAGGGTATGCGATCCTGATGGGGTCCATCGGTGCTGCAGGTGAATGTATCAGAGTTGCGTATTTCTGATAGCTTTCACATTTTCTAGCTAATTCCATAGCTTCTTTCACTATGGTTGGCGAAAAATATCCTTGCCTTGTTTCCTTTTGTGCCAGTGATCCACCTCTAGAGTGATTGTCGCAACTTCCTTCATAAATTTCCATAAGGACGTAATGTGTCTTTTTCAAACTTATGCATTTTAGTAAGGGCCCTCTGCAATTTTCCTATACAACTCCCCATTCATCATAGTAAATTTGTTTGCCTTAAATTTCAATCTTATAGCTGCAGTGGGGTCTTCTGGCTTGATTCCTTTGTTCAAATATTCTACTATCTCATTCTTCCATGATCATTTTCTTGCCACATATTGCACTACCTCTCCTTCCTCCAGTGATGCTTTATTTTTGATTACCACTACAATATTCCTATTTCCTACTCTTGCAACCATTGCTACAAATTTATATAGTGCGTCTTCTCTTGAATTTTCTTTCCTTGGGATATGTTGAATTACACACTTATTGAATCTCACTACCAAGTACCATTTTCAGGTATTGGATCATTGACCTTGCATATGACCCATCTATCTGCATTGCAACCAGTTCAGAATAAGTGTACAACGCCATTCTCCAACCAACAACATGGAGCTCATATTATGCCTTATTACTAGTAGTGAGGATGTCAAGCTTAGCAGCGACCTCGATCTCCACTCCATCAGCGCATGAGATCGAGGATCCATCAACATGTAGCATCCATCCTTCCTCCATTCATTGTTCCTCCTGTTCACCTGCTAACTCAACAACAAAGTCAGCAAAGACTTAGGCTTTGACAACTATTTTATATTAGTATTCAATATCAAATTCTCCCTACTCTACCTCGCATTTGACTAATCGTATTGTTGTGTTAGGTCGCAGCATGATCTGCCTTAGTGGTTGGTTGGTCAACACCATGAATTTTTATGAAATTGGAAGTAAGGTCCGAGTTTTCGTGTTGTTTTTACTAAGACCAGGGCCAAGTTCTCGATTTGAATATACTTCTTCTCAGCGCTCTACAGCCACTACTAATGTAATAAACTAGGATCTACTATCGCGCTTCTTCTCTCATTAGGACAAAAACTCACTGCATCATTATATACTGACAAGTATAAATATAGAGTTTCCCCTACCTTAGGATTTGCTAGAAGTTGTTGATAGTGAGGTATTGCTTTAGATCGCTAAGGGCTTGCTCACACTCTATTGTCCACGGGAAGTCCTTTACGTTCCTTAGCATTTTGAAGAAAGGTAAATTTCTATCTGACGACCTAAATGTTAAACGAGCTAAAGATGCGACTTTACCTTGCAATTTTTGCACATCCTTGATTGTTTTTGGTGAGGTCATTTGCATTATAGCTTACATCTTTTTCGGATTGGCTTTGATTCCTTTTTCATTCACCATATACCCAATAAATTTTCTTCCTTTGACTCCAAAGGTTCATTTAGTTGGTTTAACTTCACATAAATGATGCTTGCAAGTGAGACAAGTGCTCCTCCTCCTTCTTTCTCTTTAACAACATGTCATCACTTTCATGAATTTCCAATGAGGTCTTTAAACTTCCTATTGAACTATCTCTAATATGTGGCACATGCATTCTTAAATCAAATGGCATCACATTATAACAATATATGCTTCTTTCAGTAATAAAAGAGGTCTTATCTCTATCCTCTTCAATCATGATTTGGTGATATCCCTGATATACATCCATCATGCTTAACAGAGCATAGCAGTAGAGTATACTAATAAGTAAATTCCAGGTAGCGGGTAAAGATCCATTAGGCTTGCTTTGTTTAAGTGTGTGCTTTTGGCACCACTACCACATTAGATAACCATTCTGTATATTGTAATTCGGCAGCATAGCCTGCTTCCATCAACTTATTTACTTCCTCCTCAATTATTTTATTGCGCTCTACTCCAAAAGGTCTCTTCTTTCATTTCACAAGCTTGGCTTGTGGGTCTACATTGAACTTATGCACAATTACCTCTAGGAATATTCCTAAGAAATCCGAGGGGCTCTAAGTGAATATATCTGTATTTTTTCTCAAAAAATCAATCGTCATGGTCTCTATCTGCGAGCTCGTATGTGACCCTATTCTTGTTGTTTTACTCGACATCCTCAAGAACAAATCTATTTCCCTGTGTTCTTTTGCTAGTTTTATGCATTCCGTTCTCATCTTTTTATTTTCCCCCAGCCAGTTCTGCTACATTGTACCAGGCTGCTTATGAATGTCCCCTTTATTTTGGTTCCCTTCTTTGTCAAAAGATTGTAGCATCTCCTTGCCTCCTTCCTATCGCATTTTACATCCCCAATTCCATGTGCATTTCGGAATTTCATTTTTAAATGAAATGTTGACACTATTGATTTAAACAAGTTTAGACTTGGGTGTCCCAGAATTACATTGTATGCAAAAGGTGTGTCTACCACCAAGAACTTCACCACCATTGTCTATCTCTTAGGCTCCATTCCCATCAAAATCCGCAAATCAATCGTACCTAAAGGTATTACTTCGCTACATCCAAATCCTATTAACAGGGCATTTACAGGTCACAAGCTAGCTATCCTAATCTCCATATGTCTCTATACATCCATAAACTGAAAATCTACGGAGCTGCCATTATCAACCAGAACTTTGTGAACCACGAAGTTTGCTATGTCCTGATAACCGTGGATCGTTCTATCAACCCCCCCCTCTTGTCTGAATCTCCTTTCCCAAAACTGATCTCCTCTTATTTTTCTACACTTAGAATTTGAAAATTCCTCCTATCTGTCTCAAAGTATGTAATACACCTTTTCCTCGCTCTTCCCGAGTCTCCATCCGCAAGGTCACCTGCTATTATATGAATTATCCCTTTTACAGGGGCATTATCATATTTCTCATCCTCCCTTGCGTCTTTTCCTCTCCTGAACCTCTCTTTACTTCGGGACCAGCACTTCACCTCATCTCTACATTCCTTTGTTCTCTCGCTCTTTCCTTTGATTCCTTCAAAACATACTCCCTAAATTATCCTTATCTTACTAGCCCCTCTATATCATCTTTCAACTAATAACAATCCTTCGTATCATGCCCTTTATCCCTGTAGAACTTGCAATACTTGTTAGAGTATCTTTTGGCAGATGTTCCTCTTGTCTTTTTTTACCACTGCAACAAGTTTGCCTTTTCTACCATCATCATAGCTCTTGCTCTGATAGTACTCAATGGTGTATATTTATGATATTTTAGCTGATAAGGGGCTTTCCATTTTCTCTCAGATCGATTCCGCCTCTCTTTCCCCCTATCCGTCCTTCACCGCGATAGTCTCCTCTTCATCTATGTATTTTGGAGTTAATTGAATTAATTGTTCCACATCCTCTCGAGGACCCCAAGCTAAAGCTAATGCGAAAGACCCTTTTTTCAAGCCAATATACTCATAATCAAATCTATTCTTAAATCATGAACATCTGAGTCTCGTTATTAAACCACCTTATAAAGCTCTTTAGGGATTCATCCTTCCTTTGTCAAACGGTGAAAAGGTAGCTCGCTGACCTCTTTGTCTTTCTTTTGCTTGCAAAATGAAAGGTGAAGTTATATATCCATTGGCTATAAGAATACATGGTTCCACTGGACAAACTGGTGAATTATTCCCGTGTTTTTCCTGTTAAAGTTGTTACAAATAATTTGGCATAGAGTCAGTTTGACAATACAAATTCATTACTAATTTAAATGCAAACACATGCTCTTGAGGGTCCTTGGTTCCGTCGTAGTTAGGCAGGTTTGGTAACGTGAAGCTCGGATGCACTACTTCAATGAGAATTATGTTAGCCAACAATGAATTCCTATTTTCCGCCAACAATTCTCCTTGCTTGTTTAATTCATCTATATATTGACCGAGTCTATCTATTTGTTTTCCAACGCCTTCCACCTTTGCTTGAGAGATAGCTGCCTCCCTGCGTTTTCCTCTCTAGCTAGATCTCGTATCTGATACATCCTTCCATGGTATTTTGTAGGTCACTGCTATCTATTATGCTCCGCTTGACTTGTCATCTCCTTGGGATAGTTTGTTATCATCTTCCCTTTACCTTTAAACAATTGCCTTTTCACGGGCTCTTGAACAGCTGGTGAAGTCGTTCTTCTCTCATATTCTACTATGCCATTTCTATTGGCTACTTCAATCATACGTCGTAATTCCTCGCATGTTAAGTGTACTACCTTTTCCTCCTGCCTCAATTGGAGTTTGCTCCCCTTGCTCCTACTATGTTAGTTTTTCCATAGGAGTGTGTTTCCCTCTGAAAGTTCCTTCCATCTCGAATATAAGTGTATTATTTTATCAATTTTCCATAGACGGCGGCAACTGATTGGCGTCGTAGAACATCAGCTACCTCGGGTCATTGGAAGGTTTGGAACTTGAGAAAAGAGAACAAATTGTTAGGCTTGTTGGGTGGTTCCCAACTAAGACCTTTAGATACCTAACTCAATGAAAATATTCGAGATAGATGAAATGATCTTAATGAGAACTTAAGCGAACTCAAAGCGGTCTAATCTGGATTTTTAGTGTCATAAATGTCTTCACATAGATGTACTGAACACAGGATATTTATAATGTTTGGATATAAACACTTTCCTGTCATAAATATTGTCATCCTAGCTCACGTGATGTCACATAAATTAACGCTCTCCAGTAGCGAGTCCTTTGGTAAATAATGCTTGCTTTGAGGGCATTTTTGTTATTTTTAATAGTAATTCTCTTAATCCCATCAGTGTCCGTGCCATTTTATGCCCTAATGTTTTCACATTTTTTGTATCGTTGTGTTTGTATGGCCGTATCCATATCCATGCATCATGGATTATATGATTCAAGGGCAGAACTTAAGACCTCAAGCATTGGTTATGCCACTCTATACAACTAAATAAAATCACAATTGAAGATACCCAAAATGTAATTAGCCTGCAATATCACCAATTACAACAACTCAACGAGCACACGACACACAAACATATTGCACATTTAGTAGAGAATTAGACCAGAACGAAACAAGAGAAAGAAATCTTTCAAATTACAAGCCAAAAACAATGCGCAAAGTAAATAGATTTTGAAGGAACCACCAAATCTCCTCTAAGAGCAACAACATCAAAACTTCCACCATAGCTGTTGTTTATGCCTTACAGCAAAACCAAAAGCAATTCCACGTATGCCCACATTCATGGAAAGATCATCATGTACACCAAAAACAAAAGCACCTACAAATTACATATGGGATGTCTTTATCAACATAATAGAAAATAGGCAACCACCCATATTAATTTTATCTCTCTCAAAACTTAAAAAATGTGCAAAACGCCCCCTTTAGGCAAGCGGTTAGCATCACGTGCCTTGGGTGCACTTTTACTTCATTTTTAGCTATAGAATCATTGTTATACCCTTACTCATAAACCGTTAGAGCTTTTTTTATATATATAACAATGGTTCAATTTATTATGACCAATTTTTCTTTTTTTAAAGTTATTTGTATTTCAATAATTGATTTGAAAAGATGAGATATTCGCCATAGATTAAGTAATATATGATCTAGACCTTTAATTACTACAAATAAAATATGAACCATGAAATTATATTATATGAGATCCCACGGTTTTGGGATAAACATATAAAAAAGAAAAAAGAGGAAAAACTGTGATTGCACAACACTACTCGGGTGAAGGGGGTATTTTGTACCTTTTTTAATCATAGAAAAGGGTAAATTGTTATTTTATTTTATAAGGAAGCTATATGCCTATTTTTCACATCATAGGTAAGTAGATGCACTTTTCCCATTTGAAATACATTAAAGTCACCTATATATGGGAAAATTCTAGTCAGGACCCGATTCGATCAAACCTGAATCAATTATCTGACAAGTGAAATATAGTTGCCGTGTGATTGGTATACAGTTTAGGAGAAGTGACCAATCATAGATCATGTGTATGCTTTGTGATTAATTTGATTTTACCAAAATGGATTCGAGCAAGAATTTTCCATATGTTACCTCTTAGAATTCAAACTTCATTGCCCTGGTTTTTTGTCTGCCCTTGATAATGTCACGGGTACATTCTGAATATCTTGCGCACGGTATTCGCATTTGAGGTTCCCTTCTTCTCTAGACCGCCAGCGTTCCATTGCACAATTTTCATGGGTCAAGGCGATCATTTTGCAGTTGCATTTTGTCATAAAAATATTTTCATATTGAAATATGTTATTAAAACAGAATCTGCACACAGCTTCCTCTTTATGGATCTTCCCAACCTGTTCTCCTGATATATAAACATGCATGAAAATTTAAAAGTAAATTAGATTAGCCATTCACAACCATTCCTGTTTCTATATTGTATCATATAATTTTTTTTTGTCGATTTTTTTATAAAAAAATATAATGTGAAAAGTATCACGTCACATTGTCCTTAAATATCACATATACACTGCATGTGATATTTTTTGGACAAAAAATAAACAAAAAATGAGTCTTATATGGCAAAGTACGAAATTTGAAAGTTCAAATGGTAAGTTAACAAAAAAAAAAAGTTGATAAAAATAAAATGAGTATAGTTCGGGTGGTAAAATACAATTTATTCAATTATGTAATTATTTTTTAATCATGCTGAAAAATTAGTCAAAAAGCCTCACATATTAAGATAGTTATACTTATTTGCCTCGTTTTGACCATTTTAGTAAATTTTTATCATTTATGTACTCCATGTGCAAAATTTTTAAAATAATAGAACAAAGTCATGAAGATAGATTCATACAAAACTAAAATTGCTAACCTCATACTTGTAGGACCAAAATTGTAATTCTTTTTATTTTATTTTTGCCTTAACAATTATATACCTTCAACATTGCTTTGAGGTGCTAGCTTGACCCTCACATTTATTTGTTCTTCCCCTGCAAAAATTCATGAAATTAAAATTATCAAATAAGATTTTATGATAGTGTGGTTTTCACTCTTTGGTATTCAATCTTTTTATTCAAATTGTCAAGAGAGATGTAAACTATAATTATTCAAAAATTAAATAAATAAAGGTTTCCAAATATTGTACTGAGCTTGGATGACAACCCCAATTCCAATGATCTAGGTGATGTTGACGGCCGCGCGGAACCCAATAAAGTCTTATAGAGAAAGAATCACTCTTATCCATATCATGTTCAATTACGACAATCAACAACAGCAAATAGGCTTTCCGCAAAGTAGAAAACATAAAATTACTAAGACAGAATTGCAATTGGCAGCGGGAATCCCTTAATCTGCAAAATCCACGATAAGCATATGCTCTACAATTCTGTTCTGTTTCTCAATGAAACAAAGTTTATAGTGAAACAGAAACTGAACTAACCTTAAACCTAGTTTTCATCCCGATTTTTTCTGCACTCTGGTTCTATTGCGTATCGTTCAGCAGATCATGCGAACATGGTGTGAGGGGCGTCGAAGGATGGTGCTACGGCAAGGAGCCTGCCACTAGAGACGATGAACAACGCACGAACCCACAAGGTATGGAGGGTTTTGATGAACGAATTCGATCTAAATTTAACTTTTTCAAATTCTTACTGCTGGCCAATCGTGTCATTGATAAAAAGGATGAGATTTTAATTCGAGCACTCCACGATCTCCATGCTCATTGAAAGTAGAACTTTGGTGAACCCTCGGCCACCCTCCCGTTCGCCTGCCTCGCTGCAGCCTCGGAGCAAGCGATGATGATTCATGAAGAGAGCGCGCCGTCAGTCCAGCCCGCAGCTAGGGTTTCTGCCACCACGCCACTTGTGCCCATGTTGTCTTGGGTTTCTGCTGCAACTAGTTCCCGATTGGTGGCTGTTCCTTCGCCTCCTTCGTCGCCGGTGGTTGCTGCTTAAATACCGTTGGTGACTGCTGTTGAAATGCTGCCTGTCCACTAATAAGAAATCACGAGCATGGAGTCACGTTGTCGGGCCTCGCCCACTCCCGCTATCTTGCCGTTAAAAACACTGATTCCAACGCTTCCACCGCTGTGGCTATGACGGGTTTGTACGTTGGTAAGATCCCATTGCAACCTACTTCATTTGTGATAAATAAACTTGATGAAATCGCTTTCGATTTTCATAATTCAAGTCAGAAAACTTTATCGTATATCCCACCGATTGTGCAAAATGGTGAAGTTGTTGTTTGGCCAAGTATTGAAATTATGTAGGCAGGTTCATTGGCCATGCATTAAGAATGTTACTGCTACAACCACAGGATTTTACTTCTTCCAATTCAAAATGAAGGCGGCTACGGAAGAGGTTATCGAAGGTGGGCCATGGTTGTTCCAAAGACAATCGATAGTTCTACCGCAATGGGAACGGGGCATGGCACTTCGTAAACATGCCCATACTCAAGTTCTAGTGTGGATTAAGCTCTGACAGTTATCAGTGGTATTGTGGACCATAGAGGTTTAGATCACGATCGCCAGTGGTGTTAGGAAACCCTTCTATGCAGATAGCATCACCATGGCATGCACGAGACTGGACTTCGCTCGTGTTTGTGTCATGTCTGACGTCTACTCTAAGTTGCCTAAACATCTCATTATTATGGCACCAGATGAGGAGGGGGGCAAGACCCCGTGTAAGATCGATGTGGAATATGAATGGTTACCACCAAAGTGTACTCATTGCGCCACTTTGGGTCATTCTAAGACCTCTTGTCCTACAACTACGCCACCTCCAATGAAGATGGTGCATGTCTATGTTCCAAAGCTGTAGGCTGAGCCGCTTCCTACTGCTTTGCCTGAATCACCAGTGCAACCGAGGGAGGTGGAGCGGGAGCCTCCGGATCTGGATAGCCGAGTTACTGAGGTAGTCCTTCATAATGCGTTTAATGCTCTTCTGTTTGACGATACTATTGCAGAACATTCCTTGAGGGGTCCTAATAAATGCAGGCCCACACCGCTTGATCATTAATAATGTAGCAGTGTGGAATGTGTGGAGCCTGAATCGCAGAGACCATGAGGTATCCGTTAGTGACCTTGTTACTGATTATCGTTTGGCTTTTGTGGGTTTATTGGAAACTTGGGTGACTGCTTCGAATAGTACTCGCATTCAAACGCAGTTGCTTCCTCATTGAAAATGGTATGTTGATTGTACAGGTCCTAGTACTCGTATCTCGATAGCTTGTGACGATGATTGGGCTGATTGTGAGGTACTAGATGTTGGGCCTCAACATATATAATGTCGTATTCTTATCCATTTGCTAAATATACATGTGCTATTTACCGTTGTTTATGGTGCAAATAACTTGGGCGTGCGTCGAGAGTTGTGGCAGAATCTTGGTCGCTAGCCCAAGGAATTGATGAGTCTCCCTGGCTAGTTGGTGGCGATTTTAACATTGTCCTCTATATGAGTGAAATGTGTGGCAATTCAGGTGACAAAAGGTTAGCCATGGCAGATTTCGTCAAGTGCCTCCACGACACAATTCTTCTCAGTCTTCCTATGCAAGGGGAGAGATTCACATAGCACAACTGTAGTAGTGACAGTTGCAGTCTCTGGAAGAGACCAGATCGGTTTCTAGTCAGTGATTAGTGGTTTGCGCAGTGGCCATCTGCACACTATGAATGTCTTACATCACGTACATCTGACCATTCTCCATTGGTTATGCATGGTACTCCTGCTCAATCTACTGTAAGTATGTTCCGATTGGATAATTCTCTAGCTCTATCTTCGGAATTCACCTCTTCTACGCAGAATGTCTGGCGGCACAACATTGTTGGAAGTACTATGTATGCGGTAACCCAGAAATTGAAGGCCGTTAAACCTATCTTCCAGAGGCAACTAAGGAACAAGGGGGATCTGGCGGCTAACGTCCATATGGCAAAAGCTTTTCTCCACATAGCCCAATCTCTCCTGCAGTTAGACCGTCATAATTCGCTGCTACTTCAATTGGAGCACTATGGCAAGTTAATTCTACTGTTGGCTACTCGGCTTGAACAACATATGCTACAACAACGTGCCAAGATGGTTTGGCTAAAAGGTGGTGATCAATGCTCTTGAATTTTCTTCCAAAAGGTGGCAGCACGTAGATCTGTCAAATATATCCTCCAAATTACGAGCCAAGGCGGTACATCATTGATGGACCAGACATCAGTTACGAATGAATTTGTTGATTTCTGCCAGCGGCTTTTAGGAGGGGCTAGATGGAACAGAACTCTTGACTTACGGCACTTACATTCGTGGGCTCGATGCCTATTGTCGGATGCGGAAGGCCGTAACTTGATGCGGCCAGTTACACCGCGTGAGCTGAAAATACTGATTTTTTATATTGCAGAAGGCAAAAGCACTTGGCCAAGATGGCTATACTTCTGGATTCTTTAAAGTGGCTTGGCCGGTAATAGGGCAGGAGATCACCAGTGCAGTTATGGAGTTCTTTCGCACCAACAAACTTCTACAACAAGTGAATGCAACGTTGCTCGCACTTGTTCCTAAGGTATGCAATCTAAGCACGGTAGCTGAATTTTGGCCTATCTCTTATTGCAATGTGCTATATAAGGTGATTAGAAAGATTATAGTATAGCTTTTGCATGTCGTCCTGGATGATTTAATGAGTCCCTCGCAGAATGCGTTCGTGCCAGGCAGGTCGATCAGCGACAATATTTTGTTAGCCCAGGAGCTATTTTCTGGCTATAAGCAACAACGTCTTCAACCAAGATGCACTGAAGGTGGACCTACAAAAGGCATAAGATACAGTAGAATAGGACTTCTTACTGGCTGCGTTGCATTTGTTTGGATTTTTGGGGACCTTTATCAGTTGGATAGAGGAGTGTGACACCACGCCTGCTTATTCAGTCTGTCTCAATGGCACAGCACACTACTACTTCAAAGGGGCACGAGGGTTGCGCCAAGGGGACCCTATGTCCCCTTATTTATTTGTCCTTGTTATGTATGTACTACGGATGATTGTACAACAACTTATTGATCAGGATGGCGGGTTCTCATTTCATTAGAAGTGTGAGGCGATGGGCGTTTGCTGATGACCTTATTTTCTTTTGTAGGGCCGATAAATCGTCTATCGGGCAGTTTAAAAAGGGTTTAGACAGGTTTGCAATGCTTTTCGAGTTATGTGTCAACCCACAAAAGAGTCACATTATTATCTCTAAGGTGGCACATGGACTCCGCAATAGGTTACTCTTCTTCCTATCATTCCAAGAGGGAGAGCTCCCTCTTCGTTGCCTCGGCCTTCCCCTTATTTTCTCTCGTATCATGATCAGGGACTACACTCCACTCTTGAAAAAATTAATAACCGAATTCGAGGATGGGAAGGAATTCGATTAACATCTGCTGATAGGCTGCAACTTATCAAATCCCTATTGATCTCGTTTCACACCTATTGGGCAGCATCATTTATCTTACCAAAGACTTTTATTCGTGAGATTGAGAAACACTTGCGTACCTTTCTTTGGAAGGGTACCATAGGAACAGGCTATCCGAAGGTTTCTCAAACACTTATTTATAGGCCAGTGGAGGAGGGGGGCCTCGACCTTAGCGATATTTTAGCTCTAAATCTAGCTCTCCTGTGCAAGCATTTATGGAAGATTATTGTGCAACAACTGTACTCCATCAGGGTTGAATGGTTATTCCATACTGGGTTTGAAACTAACATTATCTAGATAGTCAGTGATAGAAGAGAGTCGGGGGGGGGGGGGGGTTGATTTTTTCTCTCCAATCCTGGCTATTACCCTTTT
>NW_011628048.1:243940-258699 GCF_000512975.1 Sesamum indicum
TGGTTGATTCTTTCTCTCCAATCATGGCTATTACCTTATATCAACTTTTGAGTTGGTAATGGGGATTTATTTTCCCTTTGGCAGGACCCATGGCATCAGTTGGCACCATTGATTCATCACTTTTCTACTGACCCGACCGTTACTAACATCCTCCCGACTACGCTCCTACACTCAGTCATTGCAGATGGGGAATGGAGCTGGCCTCTAATCACTAATGAATTTGTGGCGATCATTCACCTTATACCTGTTATCCATGGTAGGGAGGGTCATATTATTTGGACTTGAATGGCGGTACTTTTACAACGGTAACAGCGTACCACCTCTTTTGTTCACAAGGACCCAAGATAGGCTAGACTTCACTATTCTTGGGTTCTTTCAAGATTCTCCGTAACCAATTTATCTTATCGCTTGCCATTTTGGGGAAGTTGTTTACTCTTGAGAAACCATGACTGCACCACACCGGTGGGGCATGTGTCCTTTGCCAAGACATGATCTCTAAGATACATGAACATTTATTCTTTTTGTGCCATTATGCTCGTCAGTGCATTGCAGATATTCGAAGGACTGTAGGGGTCCGATGGCCTATTCGATCGTGGAATATTGCTGTAGAGTGGATGTCGCTTAAATGGAGGGAGAAGCACGTCATCAACACCTCATAATTCGCACTATTGGCGTCGTTAGTGTATCACTTGTGGCGAAAACAGAATCAATGGATCTTTCAGCATACTAGCTGCACATATGACACACTTGCTAGGATTATAGTTGAGGAGATTAGACATGTCATATTTAGTCATACCTCAGTAGTTAGTACACGAGCTTTGTACCGACTTTGGAGAATTCCTTGGTTTGACGGGCCTCAACTCCTAGAACCTTGTTATTGTATTTCTCTTTTTATCTATTTATGCAATTTAGCTTTACCGAAAAAAAACAATCACTCTTCATTCTTATTTTTGTGATACTCCAAGAAGAACAAATTATAAGTAATATCGTTTGTGTATTGATGTATGGGAGGAAAAATTATCCTCTACACGATTGACAATTTTCAAATTGTATTTTTGTGAAGAGACAATTTTTGGTGGTCTTATTAATGAATAGTAATTTGGTTTAAAAAATAGGGTTAAATGGTATTCATCCCCTATAATATACCAAATGAGCAAATACTTTTTGTAAAAAAAAAAGATTAACAAATTATCCCTCTGTGTCTCAAAAATTAAAGCAAACTACCTCCTATCACTGGCTTAGATAGGGGGTAATTTGCTTCTTTTTAAAAAATATAGAGGGTAATTTGCTATTTTATTTGTCACAAGGATTTTTTTACTTATTTCTCATACCATATTGGGATATTACATTTTCTCCTAAAACAATAATATTTGAGGTACTTATAGTAGAGTTAGAAATAGTATAAATAGTTTACTATTATTGATATATTCATCATACAGTCCCTGACTCTTGAATGAGTCACTAAGACTGAAACTAGCAAGTCATCTGAGGGTAAGAAAAAGTTGGAAGCATTTAGATGACTTGCGTTAAGCATAGGCTACACAACTATGTGGGTCACTATGCAACGAGTTAATCAGCCCAACATTTGTGACCCGAGCCAAATATTGTTGTTGAAGAATTTGACATTATAGGCCTGCATAAGGCCAGAGATTCATGGTTTTCTTATAACTAATTACTCTTAGTACTAATTTTTACATAAATATTACAACTATTAAAATTACGAAAATCATTGTAGCAACATAAAAAAATTTACAGTTTACGGTCTTAATATCATCAATTGTTATATTCTTTTTGTTGATAAATTTTATTGGTAATTTACAAATGCATTTAACAAAGAATAAAAATTTTAAGTTCTTGTGATTTCAAAATTAATATTAGAAACCAAATATTTCCTTGCTATAATTAGAAAGGAATTTTGATGTTGTAAAACTTTGTAGTTGGCTTTGGAAAATAAAAAATTTGCAAAGTTTCCCCCAAAATTGTACTAGCAAATATTTTCTTTAACAAAAAGCAATTAATTCGATGCTAAAATTAAGCGATGAGTTGATCACCAGTAGAATTATGTACCTTTAAGATAAGCATCAACTAGTGGAAGGAAACCCAAAGATGAAAAGCTTTCTTCTGCTTCCATTGCTTTCTGCATCAACTTGTCGTGGTCTGATAATTTCACAAATTCTGCTCACTATCGCAAGCTCTACTCCATGAGCGCTTTGTTGAGCACTAGATAGATTTGAAGATCTCTGTGTTTCCGTTTTTCATGATGATAAGTTTGTTGTGGTAATAGAAACATGGAAACGTGAACCAGTTTGTTTCCTGCAACCTTCCAAGTCAACCCCAATTCGTTTTGACATATTCTGTGCCAAGAGAGAAAGTATACATTTTTATATATACTAACGCATGCATATAAAAAATAAGTAAAATATATTTATGACATATTTTTATTAATTAATATGGATCTCCACACCTTTTGCAACTATACCATGTAAACATTATCTTGACAAATTATTTTTAAAGTAACCATGTGCACACTAACTTGCTCCTATATGTAACTAAAATTACAATAGTCAAATTGACTTTTTATTTATTTATTATTTTTTGCACTTTCTCCCTCCTAAAAATATAAATTTTTTTATTCTTAAATATGCTTATATTAAATATCAAAACATCAAAAATAAATAAATTTCATTACAAAGACTAATATACTAAATTATATTTTTTAAATTTAGATATCTACATTAATATAAATATTCAGCAATTATAATAATTATAAAGTTATAAATTAATTTAAATATAATAATTGTTATAACTATCTAAAATTATTTTTAAATTAACTAAAAGATATATTTACATTAATTTAAGTATAATAATTATTATAATTATCTTCAATTATTATTAATTAATTAAGATATATATTTAATTAATATAACTAAATTAATTAAAAAATTTAGGAAAAAGATTAGGGGTTGTGGACATGGAAGGGCGATGGTGTTGTCATCATCCTTCGCGTAGAAGAGCGACAACGCTTCTTTTCTTATCTGGGCAACGATGATCTTTTTTATTTTTATATATATAATAATAATTTTTTAATTATTTTGAATTTTTTATAAATAAATTAAATAATTTTTTGAATTCAAAATTTTTATTTTTTAAAACCTAATTGTTGATATTAATTGATTAAATTTGGCGATCATTATTTAATAAAAAAGATTCATCTATTATTAAAATAAGAATTAATATACAATAAAAAGGACATGACGGTCATATAAAACGAAATTATCGCTGTTAAGTTAATTTAACGAAAATGGACAAAGAATCAATATAATATCAGTCAGGTAAGCATCTCCTTTAATGAAAAAATTATTAGAAGGAAGGAGTCAAACTAGAACTTAAGTTTATCATGAAGAAGGATAGTTGTCTTACTTCAACTATTAAGACAGCTTATTCTGTACATAACAACCAGCCTATTCCTAATCCTTTTACCACATCTAGGTTCGCCAACTTAAGTAACTTCATATTTATAATATTAGGATTTAAATGTATAGTCAATCTCAATTGTAAAATTTGATATCCATTACGTGTCCCTATTGTCCAAGCCAACAAGGAAGAGACCAACAAAGTGATTATCAATGCATGGAAAACCCTCCGCCATGAGTTGTTGGAAATTCGCCAACAAGTGGATAAGCAGACCTTCACCTGAAGTAAAGAATCCCCCTTCCACGAAGATGTGATTGCTGAACAACTCTCTGTTCATGTAGAGTACCATGACATCTATTATCTTAGAACAATACAAATGATTCTACTAACACCCTGAAGTTTAAAAGTGTCGTGCTACTGCATAGGTACTTTGATGGTATTAGATGCAATGTATTTCTTACTACACAAAGTGAATCTACCCAGCAGTGTTTCGACAATCTAACACATGATTTTATGCATTCCTATGTAGAATTTACTTTTACATCAATTTGCTAGCAGCAAAAATACTGCAAGACGGCTATGAGCTTCTTCAGGATAAAATTAGAAGACATAGAAACATTAAGGGCATACATGCATCACTTCACCAATCCAGTTCTGAAGGTATCCGCTACCAACTGTGAGGTACTAATCATCGCCCTCCCACAAATATTAAGTGTGACATTCACAGATTTGTATATAATTGATAATATTAAAAAAATTATATTTAATTTTAAATAAATTATAGGTTAAAATTTGAATATATTAAAACTTATAAGAAAATAAGTAAACTGAAGTTCATTATAACATTTGGGAGCAAAATATATCAATTAAGAAATTAGGTAGAAAGTAGTCAATATTTTAAAAGTTTAAACAAAATAAAAATAAATAAGTAATAATAGTAATAATAATAATAATAATAATATAATATAATATTTATATATATATTTATAGATAGAGAAAGAGAATATGCTGGATGGTGGGCCATCAACCCCACCGCCTCATCCCTTATTTTGAAATAGTAACTCTGAACACGCACACGCACACGCACACGCACACGCACACGCACACGCACACACACACATACCACAAATTACAAACACACACGTTTTCACACAATCACAGGCAGAGACGGATATGGAAAGTTTATAATTTTAATTTATATAATTTTTTTATTTAATTTATTCATTTACTAAATGTAATTTATGTTGATCGATGTAATGTTTAATCGAAAAATTTTATGAGTTTGACCATTTAAATTAGTGTGTAACTAAATATTACATTTGACTTAAGAAAGCTATAATCGATTATTAAATTATAAGATTAGCTAGATTTAACTATTATTATAGTTAATTTACTCAATTTTATCTGGCCTATTTACTAACATAACCATTTGGAATTTCACGTAAGTATAGTTAATTAGATGTATATATATGTATATATATATCAACTTGGCCCGTGTGGGGACATAAGGTACGATGCGTACTCTATGCTGATAAATGTATGATATTGATTGAGATGATGAAAGTCAGCAAAAGCATTAAATATGATTCAGTTAGGCTAAACAGGGCCTAAAGGATATAATTAATACTTAAGGAAATTAAACTTTAATGATGTATGAATCATGTTGTAGATGGTGTTTGTTTATTATATTGATTTTGCTTGATTATTGCAGTATTAGTTCGTGATTTCATGATATTGTGTGACAAGTATCAATTGATTTGTATTATAGAAATTTAAATTTTGTTATTATAAAAAGAATATTGGTTGATTGTGGTCGTTAAATGGAACTGTGTTTATGCTATACGTGCCTATATGTGAATATATATAAGCTAAGTAGCTAATAATTACGCCTTGCACTACTCTATAAGCAGGTCATACCCTGCTCTATTGAGTAATGAGCCCACAACAGTTGCATCTTACAGTACTCCTTAACAGGTCACATCCTGATCCACTGAACAACCCGCTAGCAGCAGGCATACTCTTACTACTTATTAACAGGTCTCACCTACCCCATTGAATAAGCAACCAATGAGTGGGTTATATATCTCAATATTAGTTGGTAATGTCTTTCACTACCCACAGGATACATCATGCTCTACCGAATAAGCAGCCTTGCATTTACTTTCTTTGCCACTAGGTAGCAGGACTAAAATAATTATTACTCAATTGGTTTTAACCTGCATTATTAGTTGTTAGATACCCACTTCCAACTTTACCTATTTGAATAAAAGATGTCTAAGTGGGCCTCTTCTCATCCTCTCTCCACCAACTAGGTGTCCGAAACCAATCATGGGGCATGTTTGTCTCCTCCACCGCCAGATTTGACCTATGAACCTGGCCTAGATGTCCTATTGACTATTCTCTAATATGTGGTACTTGCATTTTTTAAATCAAATGACATCACATTATAATAATATATGCTTTTTTCAGTAATAAAAGATGTCTTATTTCTATCCGCTTCAGTGATGAAGATTTGGTGATATCCTTGGTACGCGTCCATTATGTTGAACAGAGCAAAACAAGCAATAGAGTCTACTAAATAAGTTAATCCGAGGTAGTGAGTAAGGATCCATTGAGCATGTTTTGTTTAAGTCTGTGAAATTCGTACACATCAAAGGTGGTTAGTGTGCTAAAAGATCCATTGGTTCCGCTCTTGCCATACGTGGTAAACCAAGGACACTAGGAGTGCCTGAAATGATGCGTTGACGAAGTGCTTTCCACTCCACTTGGTCGACATCCACTCCACATCCATAGCCCAAGTTCGAGTGGCTAGTGAACCCGTAGAATACTCCGGATATCTGCTAGACACTGGCGTACATATCTGCATTGAAAAAATAAGTGGTCATAGGTCTCTAATATCCTCTCTTGGCAAAGAACACCATCTCCTCCTGCATGGTGTAGCCATTGTTTGTCACGGGTAGACAGCTTCCCCAAAATTTCTAGCCATAAAATGAATTGATTTTGCGGGATCTTGAAAGGACCTAAGAATAGTGAAATTCAACCTATCTTGGGTCCCGGTGGTCGAAAGATATGGTATGCAGCGGCCATCATGAGCGTACCACTATCTAATCGCCAAATAATTCGATCTCCTGCACTGTGAAGCCTCGGAAGAAGGTGAAGGATCTCTGCAAGTTCACTGTTGGCGATAGGCGGCCAACTCCACTCCCCATTAGCGATCACCGTGCTAAGTGGAGTATGAAGCTTGATGTCAGTAAGTAGTGGCCCCCAAGGGAACCGGTGAATGAGGGTCCCAAACTAATGCTATGGATCCTGCCGTAGCGAAAAGAAATCCCCACTACCAATCTAACACTAGCCCCATAGACCCCTGTTGTTACTAACCATCCAAAGCATGTGAGTGCCGAGGTGAGTATGGAATAACCAATCCACCTAGAGGGAGGCAAGCTGCGTCATGATGATCTTCCATAAATGCTTACACATTAGGGCTTGGTTTAGAGCAAGGACATCTCTATTCCAAGCTCCCCCTCGTCCACGAGTTTTACAAATAAGTTTCCAAGCCACTTTTAGATAGTCCGTACTCGTAGTACCCTTCAAGAGAAATAAACGCAGAATCACTGGTTTTGGCAAAATAAATGTCGAAGCCCAATACGTGTTAAAAAAAAGCAGAACAAATTTTATAAGCTGAACTCGACTAGCAAATGTAAGTCGAATCCCTTCCCATCCTCGAATGCGGCTGTCAATTTTGTGCAGAAGGGGTGCGCAATCCCTAATTGAGATACGAGAAGCTATGAGTGGAAGGCCAAGATATCGTAGAGGTAAATGGCCTTCAGTAAAAGCTAGAATGTCTAGTAACCTGCCATGAATGCCATGGGTCGAACTAGAAATAATGAGATGACTGTTTTGAGGATTGACACACAATCCTGATAACGCCGCAAACATCTCAAGTCCCTTCTTAAACACGCAGATGGACAGCTCATCCTCCCTGCAAAACAAAAGGAGATCATCAGAAAACAAAGCTGGAAGAGACCCATCTCCTCACATCTCTAGTGGAAGGAGAACTCGCCATCTTGTTCAATAAGTTGTTGAACAAGCATCCTTAACACCTCCATGACGAGATAAAGAGATAAGGAGACATGGGATTGCCCTGACGCAAACCCCATGCACCTCTAAAGGACGCACGAGCCGTGCCATTAAGACAAATGGAGTAGGATGGTGTGGTGATACACTCCTCAAATCCAACCAATAAAGCTCCCCAAGAAACCAAATAATCGTAAGACTGCCAATAAGAAGTCCCATTCCATGTATCATGCACCTTTCGCAAGTCCACCTTCAACGCACAACGTGGCGGAAGGCGTTGTTGCTTATAACCTGTAAATAGCTTTTGTGCTAGAAAAATATTATCTCTAATCGATCTACCAGGCATAAACGCATTCTGTAAGGTGCTAATCAAGGCATCCAATACCACACGCAACTGCTGTACAATAGTTTTCATAATCACCTTGTATAGTACATTACAACAGGAAATGGTTCAGAATTCAGCCAGAGTAGACGGATTATGTACCTTAGGAATAAGTAAGTAGAGTAGCATTAACTTGTTTGAGAAGTTTGCTTGTACGAAAGAAATCCAGAGTGACTTGAGTTACCACTAGCCCCACAACCGATCAAGCCGCTTTAAAGAACCCTGAGGTATAACCAGGGCCTAGCACTTTATCCTCAGTAATGTCAAAGACCGCCAACCTGACCTTCGCAGGGCTGACCAGACGAATATGTTCACTTGCCTAGGCAGGTGATAATATGTAACGCGCCCACGGCAGCAGGTACCCTAGGTTAATAAATTACAACCTTCTATTTCCTCCCATTAGCTGTTGATAATAATTCAAAAGTTCGTCCGTGACATCCTGGTGCTAAGTCAGCAAGGTACCTTCAGAGTTCATAATTTGATGGATTCGTTTAGCAGACCTTCGGATTGCAACCTTTCGAAAGAATATGCGGGGGCATTGATCCCCGCCCTTCATCCATACCATCTACGCTCGTCGCTGTAACATATTTTGCTCTCAATCGAGTACAATCATATGAATCAATTTGCAGCAATGCTCCAAACTAAGTAAAAGTGAGTTATGATGATCTAACTGTAGTAGAGATTATGCTATATCAAGGAAACCTTTAGCCAGGCGTACGTTAACTGCAAGATCGCCCTTATTCCTCCTTTGCTGTCGGAAAATAGGCTTAAGCGCCTTTCGCTTACGCGTAACATCATACGTAGCAGTGCTCACAATATGACTACACCACACACTCTGCAAGAAGAGGTGAATTCCGACGACAAGGCTAAAAAATTATTAAAGCGGAACATACTCACAGTAGGAGGGGCAATATCACCACACATCACCAACGGAGATTGGTCAATGGTCTACGGATTCGGAGATTTATAGTGCACAGATGGCCAGTGCTCCATCCAACAATCATTAACTAGGAATCGATCTAGTCGTTTCCAGAAACTTCAGTGATCATTGCTGCAATTGTGCCATGTGAACCTCTCCTCGTGCATCGGTAAGCTAAGGAGGCCCGTGTTATGCAGGCACGCCTGAAAGTCCTCCATGGCCAGGCTGAATGTCTCCCAAAGCTCCACACACCTCACTCATGTCAAGGATAGTGTTAAAATCGCCACCCACAAGCCACGGAAAATCATCAATAGTATGTACAAGACGCCCAAGGTCCAACCGCAGCTCCCCTCGCACTCCCAACTCATATTAACGGGGTATTTACGGGTCGGAAGCGACTTACCCCAATCTCCATCTTTCTCAGCATATGCATAAACTGGAAATCTACGGAGATCCCATTATCAACCAAAACTTTGTGAACCACGAAGTTTGCTATATCCATCCTGATAACCATGGGATTGTTCTGTGAACTTCCACCCACGCATCTCTATGTCTAAATCTCCTTTCCCAAAAATGATCTCCTGTTCTTTTCTACACTTAGAATTTGAAAACTCCTCCTATCCGCAGGGCCACTTGCTATTGTCTGAATTACCCCTTTACAGGCTCATTACCACACTGCTCCTCCTCCCTTGCGTCTTTTCCTCTCCTAAACCTCTATTTACTTCGGGACCAACTCCTCACCTCATCTCTCCATTCATTTATTCTTTCTCTCTCTCTCTCCTTCCTTTTGATTCCTTCAAAACGTACTCCCTAAAATATCCTTATCTTACTTGCCTCTCTATCTCATCTTTCAACTAATAGCAATCCTCCGTATCATTCCCTTTGTCCCTGTGGAACCTGCAATACTTCTTCGAGTATCTTTTTGCTGGTGTTCCTGTTGTCTTTTTATGTCACTATAACAAGTTTACCTTTTCTACCATCATCATAGCTCTTGGTCTCGATGTACACAATGGGGTATTTTTGTTATATTGGCTGATAAAGTGATTCCCTTTCTCTCTTAGATCGATTCCGCCTCTCATTTTCCCTATCCGTCCTTCATCGCATTCATCTCGTCTTCGTCTATGTATTTTTGAGCTAATTGCATTAATTGTTCCACATCCTCTAGAGGATCCCAAGCTAAAGCTAAGGTGAAAGATATTTTTTCAATTCATGTATTAATATACTCACCATCATATCTATTCTTATATCATGAAACCTCTAAAGTCTCGTTATTAAACCATCCTATAAAGCTCTTTAGGGATTAATCCTCCCTTTATCGAATGGTGAAAAGGTGGTGGCTGACCTTTTTGTCTTTCTTTTGCTAGAAAAATGGAAAGTGAACTTCTGTATCAATTGGCTATAAGATATATAGTTTCACGCAACAAACTGGTGAAACATTCCTGTGCTTTTCCTGTCAAAGTTGTTACAATCAATTAGGCATTTATAGAGTCAGTTTGACCATACAAATTCATTACCAATTCAAATGCAGACACATGCTCTTGAGGGTCATTAGTTCCGTTGTACTTAGACAGGTCTGGTAACCTGAAGCTCAGATCCACTACTTTAGGGAGAATTTTGTTAGCCAATAGTGAATTCCTATTCTAGCCACCAACTCTCCTCGCCTGTTTAATTCATCTATCTATTAATCTAGTCTCTCTATTTGTCTTCCAACGTCTTCCACCTATGCTCGCGAGATGGCTGGCTCTCTCCATTTTCCTATCTTGCCAGATCTCATATCTGATACTTCCTTCTCATGGCTTTTCTTAGGTCCTTGTTCTCTATCGTGTTTCGCTTGACTTGTCATCTCCTTGGGATCTTCGGCTATCGTTTTCCCTTAACCTTTAAATAACGTCCTTCTTACGATCTCTCGAACTACAGGTGAAATCGTTCTTCTCTCATATTCTTCTGTGGCATTTATACTGGTTACCTCAATCGTACGTTGTAATTCCTCGCATGTTAAGTGTACTACCTTTGTTCCTGCCTCATTGGGGTTTGCTCGCCTTGCTCTTGCTATGTTGGTTCTTGTATAGGAGTGTGTTCCCCTCTGGAAGTTCCTTCCGTCTCGAAGGTATGTGAGTTCTTTTCTCAATTTCCCACAGGCGGCGGCAACTTATTTGCATTGTAGGTCATCAGCTATCTCTCGTCCTCGGAAAGGTTTGGGACTTGAGAAAAGAGAGCAGATCGTAGACTTGCTAGGAAGTCCCCAACGAAAACCCTTTGATGCCTAAGTTAGTGAAGGTATTAGAGATAGAGGAAATGATGTTAATGCAAACTTAAGCGAACTCAAAGTAATCTAATATAGATTTTTAGTGTCATAAATATATTGCCATAAATGTACTGACACAGAGTATTTGTAATGTTTGGGTGGGTTCACTTGCCTGTCCAAAAGGTTCCATTTCCATTATGCCATGTTTCATCATCCTAACTCGTGCGACGTTACGTAAATTGATTTCCTCCAGTAGTGGGTCTTTTGGGTCGGGTTTCGGATCATGAAGGGGCACGGATCTTTGGGTTATACCTATAAATAATCCGTGCTTTGAGGGCATTTTTGTCATTTTTAATAGCCTCTTCATCCCCATCAGTCCATGCCATTTTGTGTCCTAATGATTTTAAGTTTTTGGTATCATTGTGTCGGTATCACCATATCCATGTCCATGCATAACAAATTATAGTTTCAAGGGCAGAACTTAAGATCTCAGCATTGGTATCACCAATTACAGCAATTGAACGAGCTCATGACAAACAAACTTATTGCACATGTAGCAGAGAATTAGACCAAAACAAAATGAGAGAAAGAAATTATTCAGATTACAGGCCAAAAATAATGTGCAAAGTAAATAGACTTTGAATGAACCACCAAAGCACCTCTAAAGCAACAACATTGAAACTTCCACCATAGCTGTTGTTTATGCCTTACTTCAAAACCCAAAGCAATTCCACGTACCCTACATTCATGGAAAGATCATCATGTATACAAAAATCAAAAGTCCCTACAAACTACATATGGGATGTCTTTTGAAATGGGCGAACTGTAGTTTACCGACATGTGATATAGAAAATAGGCAAACCACCCATTTGTGCCAAAAGAATCATCAATTTTAACTCTTTCAAAAATTAAAAAATGGTGCAAAACACCCCCTTCACGCAAGCGGTTAGCATCACGTGCCTTGGGTGCGCTTTGCTTCATTTTTAACTATAGAATCATTGTTATACCTTTACTCGTAAACCGTTAGATCTTGTTTTATATATATAACAACGGTTCAAATTTAATATGATAAATTTTTCTTTTTTCAACATTATTTGTATTTCAACAATTGATTTGAAAAAGATAAGGTATTGGCCATAGATTAAGTAATATATGATCTGGACCTTCACTTAGATAAAATATGAACCATTGAATTATATTATATAAGATCGAACGGTTGCGAAATAAAGATATAAAAAAAAAAGAGGAAAATTTGCGATTGCACAACTGTACTCGCATGAAGGGGTATTTTCTACCTTATTTAAACATCGAAAGGGTAAATTGTTATTATATTTTTCTAAAGAGGCTATATGCCTATATTTCATATCACGGGTAAGTAGATGCAATTTACCGCATTTGAAAAACATTAAAGTCACCTATATATGGGAAAAACGTTCTTGCCTGGCCCCGACTCGACCAAATTTGAATCAATTACATGACAAGTGCAATATAGTTGTTGTCTGATTAGTGTATAGTTTAGGAGAAATGATCAATCATAGAACATATGTATGCTCTATTATTAATTTCATTTGACCAAATTTGATTCGAGTAAGAATTTTTCATATGTTAGCTTTTACAAGTTGAACTTGGTTTTTCTGGCTTTTCTTTACCGCCCTTGATAATGTCATGGGTACATTTTGGATATCTTGTTCACAATATTCGCACTTGAAGTTCCCTTGTTCTCTAGACTGCCCGGCTCTCCATTGCGAGTTTTCATGGGTCATGGCGATGATTTTGCACTTGCATTTTGTCATAAAAATATTTTCATATTGAAATATGTTATTAAAATAGAGTCTGCACACTGCTTCCTCTTTATAGATCTTCCCAACCTATTCTCCTGATATATAAAAACATGCATGAAGTTTTAAGAGTAAATTACATTTAGCCATTCAAACCATCCCCGTTTCCACATAGTGTCGTATAATTTTTTTTAGGGTAAATAGCAATTTAACTCCCTGTGATATTGAAAATGAGAATATTACCCCCTATGAAAAAAAATAGAGCAATTTACTCCCCCTTACTTTTTAAAATGAAGTAAGTTGCCTTCTTATACAGAGAGGTAAATTGCTTCATTTCAAAACATATAAAAAAGTAAATTGTTGTATTTAAAAATATAGGAATGTAAATCACTATTTATTTTTTCATAAGGAGGTAATTTGCTCATTTGTGATATCACAAGGGGGTTGCTTGCATTTTTTCTATTCTTTTTGTGTTAATTACTATTTCAATTTTAAATTTGTACTTTTTCATATATGATCTTTTTCTTCTCGATTTTTACTGGAAAAATATCACATCACATTGTCCTTAAAGATCACATATGCACTGTATGTGATATTTTTTGGGTAAAAAATCAACCAAAAATGAGTCTTATATGGCAAAGTGCAAAATTTGCAAAGTTGAGATAGAAGGTTAATAAAAAAAAAAAAGGTTGATAAAATATAAACTCGAGTATCGTTCTGATGGGAAAACATGATTTACTCAATTATTAATTATTTTTTAATCATGTAGAAATGGTCTTCCAAGCAACTTTCGGGTAACCCGTACCAGTAGTGCCTTTCAAAAGAAAAGAACGCAGACGCTTCTCAATGTCCTTGAGGACTGTTTTTGGCAAAATAAATGCCGATGCCCAATACGTGTGAAAGGACAACAAAACAGATTTAATAAGTTGTATCCCGCCGGCAAAGGTGAGTCGCATCCCTTCCCATCCTCGAATGCGAGTATCAATCTTCTGTAGAAGAGGAGCGCAATCCCTAATCGAAATATGAGAGGTAAGGAGTGGAAGTCCAAGGTAGCGGAAAAGTAGATGGCCCTCACTAAATGATATCAGTTCGAGCAGCCGATCTCGGCCATGAGCCAATTTTCAAATGATGATTTTTTTTAGTATTGACACGCAATCCGAATAGTGCTGCAAACGAATCAAGTCCCTTCATAAAAACGCAAATGAACGGCTCATCCAGCCTACAAAATAAAAGCAGGTCATTAGCAAAGCAAAGCTGGAAAAGGCCCATCTTATCACATCTCCAGCGGAAGGAGAATCCTCCATCTTCGTCAATTATTCCAACATAAGTCTTACACTACTAGAGTGAGGGGAGTAATGATGCCCACATCAAATGTTTTCCAAGCACAAAGTTGAAATACAGGTCAAGCCTAGCCAAGAAGTCATTCTCCATTCACTCAGTTCAGCAGACCCCAAACCCTGCTAGTTCAAACACAATTCCCAAACAGCAAGGTCTCCAGCACCTTCTTGCCACCCAAACTGACGAGGCAAAGTCCATATGGAACATCCACAATTTTAATACATAATTGTCAGACTAATTGATTATTACTAAACAATATTAATCTAGAAGTTATTTTTTGAAGTTTGGATATATTAAATCTTTCAAGTACTAAATTAGAGTCTTATGAAGTTTTTATGGTCAAATTTAATAATTTAGAAATAAAGGGACAAAATCATAATTTTAGTAGAAGTTTTAAAAAAAAAAGAAGAGAGAAAAGAGAATATTAAGAAGGGAACAAATGTGGATGGGGGCAAGCTAGTGGCACCACATGCCTTTGCCACTCACCTACACATTGTTGGACTAACCAAGTTATATAAAGTATATGTATATATATATAAATATATATGTAATTGTGTATGGTATAACAAAATAAAAATAAAGATAGAGTTTTCTCTCACAAACGAAAAA